>NC_089491.1:121402985-121470306 GCF_036850765.1 Saccopteryx bilineata | reverse complement strand
TCTGACTCTCTTTGTCTCTGCCACACACAAAAAAAAGCCTGACCTGTGGTGGCGCAGTGGATAAAGCGTCGACCTGGAAATGCTGAGGTTGCCAGTTCAAAACCCTGGGCTTGCCCAGTCAAGGCACATATGGGAGTTGATGCTTGCTGCTCCTCCCTCTTCTCTCTCTCTCTCTCTCTCTCTCTCTTCTCTAAAATAAATAAAAATATTTTTTTTTAAAAAAAAGAGTCTGCCTTACTATCTCTCCACCTCTCACCTAAAATAAATAAATAAATGAATAAACAAACAAATAAATAAATAAATAATGAGAATTTCTGGTCTCACCTCCAGAGACAGCTTTAAGAGTTCTGGGAAGAACATTACAAATCAACATCTAATAAAATGTCTATCACATTTACTCAGAAAATAGCTCTGATAAATTAATGACTGAGTTAAAGGAACATCCCAGGAGAGTCTAAAGCAGAATGTCTACAAGCCACCTTCTCAGGAAAAGTTGACCATCTGGGGAAAATCTGAATCAGGTATTGTTAACTAAGATGCTTTGAAGGCTCTGTAGGTCAGCATGTTCTGGGAAGAAAAAAAAATAACACCACTTCTTTATAAAGTTGACACTTGTTTCCTTTTAAAAAAGCTGAATTTAGTTTAAAAGTAAGTAAGGAAAAGACTGTAACCAAAGGGGAAATAGAGACATATCCAGGAATTTTAAGCATAATGAGGTCATAGGAAGCTGTTGTTTTCCTGCATTTTTTTTAAAGCAGGAAAATTCCACCCAAGAAACAAACCAGTTGATGTTGCACCTGTGCTCCCATGTCTGACACTTATTTGGGTCAACTCAGGGAGAGCAGCATTCAGGCCCTGAAAATAAACAACCCACCTTGTCGCCGAGGCATGCAGACACTCAGCGTATATAGCCATCCTTATCACCAGACATTCTTACCCAGCATTCGTCTGGGAGCGGATTCCATGACATTAAGGCAGCATACCAGACTGACAAAACCACACAGGGCAGTCTGACCAAACTGCCTTTCTTTCACGCATCCATCTCCCCGTCCCAGACCTAGAAGGTGCCTCCCTCAGTGTCCATGTAAGTGTGTCTACTGTGTTTTGCTTTCAGAAAGATTTAAGAGCTTGTGGATTCAGCAAGCCTGGACTCAGCACTTACTGGTAGTTTCTTAAGTGTGTGCCTTAGTACCAGCTGCACAAACTCTCTGTGCCTCAGTTTACTCATCTCTAAGTTGAAGATCCTAATGACCCCTACACCCTGGGGTTCTTGGGAGGGTTAAATGAGATCATCCCTGCAACAGTAAGTGCTAAAGGAAAAGTGAATTGCATTTCGATGCCATCTGTTAGGAATTCTAGTCTTGTCCCTAGCCAGCCCAGCACTCTAGGACAGTGCGTACTTCAGAGCCCTGGTGCCTCACTGTAGCTGCTTCGGAACTCATCTGGACCACTGCTGCCCAAGGCGTACTAGCTTTCCATCAGCCACTTCCACATGTGAGCACGGGCTCTTCGCCTGCCTCGTTGGAGGCCTGTGTTCTGGGCCTGTGCAGTAACCACGGCTGTTTTCCACAGAGTAAAGTACTAATATGTGTTACCTCAATGATGAACACACATTGAAAAATACAACTTTTCAAATTAATTCAAAGGTTAATTTTTAACCTTTAAGTCACAATTCTTGACCTCTGAGTCTCATTTGCAAATGTTAATTATCTTTGTTCTATAATGCCTGTGCCAGTCCTACCTGTGTAATATAGGGAAACTGAGGTACAAGCAATATTGTTCAAACAGCACCTCCAATTTTTTTCCACCAAGCACTTATAGATTTTTCTTGTTCCTTTCAAAAGCCTACTGAAATATTGTTACATATATTTTGCAGATGAGGAAAATTAACATTCAAATGCATCTTGTCTAAGGCCTCACAGCCAGAAATGGGATTTAAATCGAAGCTCTCCTGTTCCACAGTTCATGGACTTTTTATTCCACTGGGGAATGAATGTAGAACAAACCTGCTTTCAGGTATTCCAAATGTCTGTAAAAACTTGTTTCCTACTAAAATGTTGTACTCAGTAAGGTCACCTACTCTCTGCTGGTTACTTGCCCTTTGATCTTTATCACTGTCAGTGGGACTTTTCTTTGGTAGTTTCAATGTTATTAAAAATAATTATTTGATTATAAGTGGAAAATCCTATAGGTCATGTTTAACAACATGGCTAATTTCAATATGCAATGTCTAACAGTTATGTAAAAAAGTCTTTATGTTAAGACTAAGCAATAATGAAATTAATTACAAAAGGTATTTTTATAAATGGAAGTTATTTCTACATAGCTAGATTTCCAATGGTTACTTTTTAGAGTTGAAATTTACATTGATTATCAGGTAGCTTCTCTAGGTAGCATTTGGGATCTCTCTGTTGACTGGTGGCTCTTACCATTCAACTGGTCAGCATTAGTTGAAATATTACCATCTTCAACTTTTTTGTATGAAGTCAATAAATGTTCAGACTACATTTAGTTTGTTAGTTTTTTTTTAATTCTTTGGTGGAGTTAATAATATTCTTTAGCACTTTGCATTCCACAAGTGAATAGCTTAATTATGATTGCAAACCATTTTTCTTCCTTACCCTATTAAATGAGTCAGAGATGAAAATTAGCATGGCTGGGTAAGAACAAGGAAGGAAATGCATTCAACTAGGAAAGTGAAAAAAGAAAAATCAATGTGATTCAAAACCCTGTGCAGTTACTGAACACTGGTTATGTACCCTGTTGGAAATTAAAAAGTGATAAATGTTTTCTTTCTGGGTCTCAAACATTTAGAATCTAGTTGAGGGAACTGGACTTACACATAAAATACAATTGGATTACTCTATAAGCCAAAGTTTATGGCACAGATATTTGGTAAGATGAGAAATAATTGTGGGCTGAAGTGGGATGGGAACATGAGATGGGGAGTTGACATGTGGCTGGAGAAGACTGGAGAAAGGATGGGATTCAGAGAGATAAATCAGGGAGAGAGAGAAAATAGAGATGGAAAAGCAGGTTGCCTGGAGAAACAAGAAAGGATAGAGGCAGGTAAACAGTGGTGTTGCTGAAGGGAAAGCAGTGTAAGGAGACATGCCAATCCTTAAGGGGTTTGCTGAACAAAATGCACTTTTGCCTTCACAGGTATGTCCAGAAATTCAGGTTTGGAAGTTCAGGATATATGATTATAAATACATACATGTTTCAGAAAAAAAAAAAAAGACCAATAACCATTTACTTCAGTCTTTTTGAAGAGCATCTATTCCACACTATAAAATATTTGTCAAAACCCCAGTTTCAAAATACTTGCTCAACTTCTCCAAGTCAAATTAAGGAACATTTTTTTCTGTCAAACTCTCTGACCTTACAGTCACCAGTTTCTCCACTGCATCTACTCTTGCACTCTCTTCAGTACCACGGTTTTTTATTGTTGTTGTTTTTGTCTTCAAATAAACCTCCGGGATGGTATTATTATGAAAATATTCATGCAATTTCATGCCCACCTCTTTGTAAACTTCAGCAGGAATGGCATTTCTAGGAGAAGACCATGAATCACATGGATTTTCTCTCTCTCTCCCCAGCTCCTGATGGCTCCTGACTGTGGCATTTCAACTGTACAAAACACTTGAAGAACATGGACAAAATATGTACTTTATTTCCTTAACGGTCACTAAAATTTTAAGATACTTGTGTCAGTACAGGGAGATTTAATTTGCTTCCTAGACACATTCAAATTTTTTATGAGTTCTAGTAAGATAAATTTCCTCTCATGTTCAGAAGCTCTCACACAACCCAGACTAACTTGGGAAATTAGTGTGTTTGCTCTGGCTAAAAATGAGAGCAGGAGACTGGCTATTTCTGGAAAAGGCACTATGAGCACAGTAATGCCATTAATTGATGGTAAGACTAGACCATTAATTATTAGATGTGTATTTTAATTTGAGGGTATAAAAATTAGGAACTTGTTTAATGTAAGGAGTCCTGTGTCCACCTCCAGAGGCACTAATTCAAAAGGTATGGCCACATGATACATCCTTTCATATGTACCACAAGATGTAAATGTGAGAGGCATATAGCTGTACTTACCTTATACAATTGTGGGTGATTTAAATGAGATTTTACATATAAAGAAACCAGTAAACTTTAGTTATTAAAATTCTTACTAAACAAATATTTATTTATTTATTTATTTTTAATAAATTTTTATTAATGGTAATGGGATGACATTAATAAATCAGGGTACATATATTCAAAGAAAACATGTCTAGGTTATTTTGTCATCAAATTATGCTGCAAACCCCTCGCCCAAAGTCAGATTGTCCTCCGTCACCCTCCATCCAGTTCTCTGTGCCCCTCCCCCTCACCCTAACTCTCTCCCTCCCTCCCTCCCATGTCCTCCCTCCCCCCCCACCCTTGGTAACCACCACACTCTTGTCCATGTCTCTTAGTCTCATTTTTATGTTCCACCAATGTATGGAATCATGTAGTTCTTGTTTTTTTCTGATTTACTTATTTCACTCCTTATAATGTTATCAAGATCCCACCATTTTGCTGTAAATGATCTGATGTCATCATTTCTTATGGCTGAGTAGTATTCCATAGTGTATATGTGCCACATCTTCTTTATCCAGTCTTCTATTGAAGGGCTTTTTGGTTGTTTCCATGTCTTGGCCACTGTGAACAGTGCTGCAATGAACATGGGGCTACATGTGTCTTCACGTATCAATGTTTCTGAGGTTTTGGGGTATATACCCAGTAGAGGGATTGCTGGGTCATAAGGTAGTTCTATTTGCAGTTTTTTGAGGAACCACCATACTTTCCTCCATAATGGTTGTACTACTTTACAGTCCCACCAACAGTGAATGAGGGTTCCTTTTTCTCCACAGCCTCTCCAACATTTGCTATTACCCGTCTTGTTGATAATAGCTAATCTAACAGGAGTAAGGTGGTATCTCATTGTAGTTTTGATTTGCATTTCTCTAATAACTAATGAAGCTGAGCATCTTTTCATATATCTGTTGGCCATTTGTATCTCTTCCTGGGAGAAGTGTCTGTTCATGTCCTCTTCCCATTTTTTTATTGGATTGTTTGTTTGTTTGTTGTTGAGTTTTATGAGTTCTTTGTAAATTTTGGATATTAGGCCCTTATCTGAGCTGTCGTTTGAAAATATCAGTTCCCATATAGTTGGCTGTCTGTTTCTTTTGATATCAGTTTCTCTTGCTGAGCAAAAACTTTTAATTCTGATGTAGTCCCATTCATTTATCTTTGCCTTCACTTCTCTTGCCATTGGAGTCAAGTTCATAAAATGTTCTTTAAAACCCAGGTCCATGATTTTAGTACCTATGTCTTCTTCTATGTACTTTATTGTTTCAGGTCTTATATTTAGGTCTTTGATCCATTTTGAATTAATTTTAGTACACGGGGACAGGCTGTAGTCGAGTTTCATTCTTTTGCATGTGGCTTTCCAGTTTTCCCAACACCATTTGTTGAAGAGGCTTTCTTTTCTCCATTGTGTGTTGTTGGCCCCTTTATCAAAGATTATTTGACCATATATATGTGGTTTTATTTCTGGGCTTTCTATTCTGTTCCATTGGTCTGAGTGTCTATTTTTTTGCCAATACCATGCTGTTTTGATTATCGTGGCCCTATAATATAGTTTAAAGTCAGGTATTGTAATGCCCCCAGCTTCATTCTTTTTCCTTAGGATTGTTTTAGCTATTCGGGGTTTTTTATAGTTCCATATAAATCTGATGATTTTTTGTTCCATTTCTTTAAAAAATCTCATAGGGATTTTGATGGGAATTGCATTAAATTTGTATATTGCTTTGGGTAATATAGCCATTTTGATTATATTTATTCTTCCTATCCAAGAACAAGGAATATTTTTCCATCTCATTGTATCTTTTTCGATTTCCCTTAACAATGCTTTGTAATTTTCATTATATAGGTCCTTTACGTTCTTTGTTATGTTTATTCCTAGGTATTTTATTTTTTTTGTTGCAATCATGAAGGGGATTATTTTTTTGAGTTCGTTTTCTAATATTTCATTGTTGGCATATAGAAAGGCTATGGACTTTTGTATGTTAATTTTGTATCCTGCAACCTTACTGTATTGGTTTATTGTTTCTAATAATCTTTTTGTGGAGTCCTTCGGGTTTTCGATGTATAGGATCATATCATCAGCAAAAAGTGATAGCTTTACTTCTTCTTTTCCGATATGGATGCCTTTTATTTCTTTGTCTTGTCTGATTGCTCTGGCCAGAACTTCTAGCACCACGTTGAATAAGAGTGGAGAGAGTGGACAACCCTGTCTTGTTCCTGATTTAAGGTAGAAAGTCCTCAGTTTTATGCCGTTTAATAGAATGTTGGCTGATGGTTTATCATATATGGCCTTTATCATGTTGAGATATTTTCCTTCTATACCCATTTTGTTGAGAGTCTTAAACATAAAATTGTGTTGTATTTTATCAAAAGCCTTTTCTGCATCTATTGATAAGATCATGTGGTTTTTGTTCTTTGTTTTGTTGATATGGTGTATTACATTAACCGTTTTGCGTATGTTGAACCATCCTTGAGATTCTGGGATGAATCCCACTTGATCATGATGTATTATTTTTTTAATATGTTGTTGTATTCGGTTTGCCAGTATTTTGTTTAGTATTTTAGCATCTGTATTCATTAGAGATATTGGTCTGTAGTTTTCTTTCTTTGTGCCATCCTTGCCAGGTTTTGGTATGAGGGTTATGTTGGCCTCATAAAATGTGTTTGGAAGTATTGCTTCTTCTTCAATTTTTTGGAAGACTTTGAGTAGAATAGGAACCAAGTCTTCTTTGAATGTTTGATAGAATTCACTAGTATAACCGTCTGGGCCTGGACTTTTATTTTTGGGGAGATTTTTGATAGTTTTTTCTATTTCCTCCCTGCTGATTGGTCTGTTTAGGCTTTCTGCTTCTTCATGACTCAGTCTAGGAAGGTTGTATTGTTCTAGGAATTTATCCATTTCTTCTAGATTGTTGTATTTGGTGGCATATAATTTTTCATAGTATTCTACAATAATTCTTTGTATTTCTATGATGTCTGTGGTGATCTCTCCTCTTTCATTTTGGATTTTATTTATTTGAGTCCTGTGTCTTTTTTCCTTGGTGAGTCTTGCCAAGGATTTGTCAATTTTGTTGATCTTTTCAAAGAACCAGCTCCTTGTTTTATTTATTTTTTCTATAGTTTTTCTGTTCTCTATTTCATTTATTTCTGCTCTGATTTTTATTATCTCCTTTCTTCGGCTGGTTTTTGGTTGTCTTTGTTCTTCTTTTTCTAGTTCCTTAAGGTGTGAAGTTAAGTGGTTTACTTCGGCTCTCTCTTGTTTGTTCATATAGGCCTGAAGTGATATGAACTTTCCTCTTATTACTGCTTTTGCTGCATCCCAGAGATTCTGATATGTCGTATTTTCATTTTCATTTGTCTGTATATATCTTTTGATTTCTGCGCTTATTTCTTCTTTGACCCATTCATTTTTTAGAAGTATGTTGTTTTGTTTCCACATTTTTGTGGGTTTTTCCCCCTCTTTTTTGCAGTTGAATTCTAGTTTCAAGGCTTTATGATCAGAAAATATGCTTGGTACAATTTCAATTTTTCTAAATTTGCTGATATTATCTTTGTGGCCCAACATATGGTCAATTCTTGAGAATGTTCCATGTACATTAGAGAAAAATGTATACTCTGTCACTTTGGGATGAAGTGTCCTGTAGATATCTATCATATCCAGGTGTTCTAGTATTTCGTTTAAGGCCACTATATCTTTATTGATTCTCTGTTTGGATGACCGATCTAGAGCCGTCAGCGGTTTATTGAGGTCTCCAAGTATGATTGTATTTTTGTTAGTTTTTGTTTTAAGGTCAATAAGTAGCTGTCTTATATATTTTGGTGCTCCTTGGTTTGGTGCATATATATTAAGGATTGTTATGTCTTCTTGATTCAACTTCCCCTTAATCATTATGAAATGACCATTTTTGTCTCTGAGTACTTTTTCTGTCTTGTAGTCAGCATTATTAGATATGAGTATTGCTACGCCTGCTTTTTTTTGGGTGTTGTTTGCTTGGAGTATTGTTTTCCAGCCTTTCACTTTGAATTTGTTTTTATCCTTGTTGCTTAGATGTGTTTCTTGTAGGCAGCATATAGTTGGATTTTCTTTTTTAATCCATTCTGCTACTCTGTGTCTTTTTATTGGTAAGTTTAATCCATTTACATTTAGTGTAATTATTGACACTTGTGGGTTCCCTACTGCCATTTTATAAATTGCTTTCTGTTAGTTTTGTATCTAGTTTGATTCTTCTTTTTTGTTTTTCTATCATTTGTTTTTGTTTGTTTGTGTTCCATACTTCTTTCCTCTGTTGCTACCTTTTTTAAGTCAAGTGTTTTTGTGGTGGTTTTTTTGAGAGTGGTTACCATTAAGTAATGAAAAGGGTACCTACCATATTCATTGTAGTACCCTATCTTATAAGTATTTCTGCACTTCATTGTCCTTTGCTACTGTTAATCTCCATCCTCTCCCCCGTTTTTTTCCTTTGTTGTCACAGTTTAAGTTTGGTTTTATTGTGTTCTTGGTGGAGCTGTTACTTGTGGTGTTGTTTTCTTTTGTTCTTTGAATCTGGTTGGAAAACCCCCCTTAGTATTTCCTGGAGTGGGGGCTTTCTGTTGATAAATTCTCTCATCTTTTCTGTATTTGTGAATGTTTTTATATCTCCTTCATACTTGAAGGATAGCTTTGATGGGTATAGTATTCTTGGCTGAAAGTTCCTCTTTTTCAGGGCTTTAAATATTGGGGTCCACTCTCTTCTAGCTTGTAGAGTTTCTGCTGAGAAATCTGATGATAATCTAATAGGCCTTCCTTTATATGTTGTATTCTTCTTTTCCCTGGCTGCCTTGAGAATTTTTTCTTTGTCATTGGTTTGTGTCATCTTTATTATGATGTGCCTTGGAGTGGGTTTGTTGGGGTTAAGAAAACTTGGTGTTCTGTTTGCTTCTTGAATTTGAGGCTTTAGTTCCTTCCACAGGCTTGGGAAGTTCTCGTCTATTATTTGTTTGAGTATATTCTCCATTCCATTTTCTTTCTCTTCTCCCTCTGATATACCTATTATTCTTATGTTATTCTTTCTGATGGAGTCAGACAATTCCTGTAGGGCTTTCTCGTTTTTTATTATTTTTGAGTCTCTTTCTTCTTCTCTCTGTTGTGCCTCAAGTTGTTTGTCTTCTATTTCACTAATCCTATCTTCAATCTGGGCTGTTCTGTTAGCTAAGCTTGTTACCTCGTTTTTCAGCTCATGAATTGAGTTTTTCATTTCTGTTTGATTTGTTTTTATAGTTTCAATTTCCTTGGTAATATATTCTTTGTGTTCATTGAGTTGTTTTCTGATCTCCCTATATTGCCTTTCTGTGTTTTCTTGTATATCTCTGAGTATTTTTAAGATTTCTATTTTAAATTCTCTGTCATTTAGCTCCAAGGCTTCCAATATGTTAAGTCTTTTCTCCATAGATTTTTCCACATCTATTTGTGTTACCTCTCTTTCTTTTGTATCCATAATATTCGATTTCCTCTTTCTTATCGGCATCTGAGGGTGGTCTTATTGATAGCACTAATTAGAATTAATAAAGAGTAAAAAGAAAAAAAAAAAGGGTAAAACACCCCACAAAAAAAAACAGTAATAATTTATTATTTCCCCCTTTTTTTCTCTCTTCTCTTTCCCTCCTCTCCCCTCCTCAGGGAAATATCATGCCTATAATGGAGGGCCTGATTTGGGGTGAAGAGTTCAAGGGGCAAAAAAAAGGGAGTAGGGACCTACTAAATGCAAAAAAAAAAAAAAAAAAAAAAAGGAAGAAAATCTTAGACAAGCATAAGATGATTTGCTTGTATGTGATGGTCAACTAAGAGATATAATGAGAGGGATAAGAGGGAACCAGAAAAAAGGACCAAAAAAGAATAATAAAGAAGAAAAAATAAAAATAATAAGTAAAAATCTGTTGTATTAAGTGGAGCGAAGACTAAATACAATGAAGACCTTGGGTTGGGAGGACCCAAAATGCCACAAAAATAAACAAACAAGAAAAAAAATAAAAACAAAAGCAAAAAAGAGAAATAAAGCCAAAAAAAGCCTTGAGTCCCAAATTAACTAATTTGTTCGTGATTGAGGATTATATGGGAGGAAAGTAAAATGAGAAAAGAAAAAACGAATAGAAAGGAAAAAATAAGAAAAAGAGAAAAACGAAGGAAGAAATAAAATAGGAAGAGAAAAAAACAAAATAAAGCAAGACAAAAAAAAAAAAAAGAGGAGACAGTGAGAGTTAAGTGTTTTGGAGTATAACCTTAAAGGAGGGTGAGGATGAAGAAGAAAAATAAAATGCAACACTCATGGGTAGTGTAGTTCAAGAAAGGGGAAGCATAAGATGGGCAGAGAATAGAAGGACCGAGGTGGAGGATATAAAGGCAAAAAGATAGAAGAAACAAACAACAACAACAAAAAATAAATAGTGGATCAAGTTGTAAAGTCTGTAGGTTTTTCTTGATTTTGAGAGGTTAACTTCTTCCTTTTTCTTTTCTCTCCCTCTTCCTGGTCGGTGACTCTGTACCCCAGGCTCTGCCCCTTTATCACTCTTAGGTAGGGATTTGCAGTTGATGGGATTCTATGGCAATGTCATATAATTGGCTTTAGTCTTGCTGGAAGTAAAGGCTTGTTGGCGTTTGCAGGGTCCAACGATGAGAGAGTTTGCTTTCCTGGATTCTCTCTCCTAGTCCCCCCTTTCTGGTGATCCAGCTATAAGACTGCAACTGCTTCTGCCTGGGGAGTAAGAGGCTCAAAGAGCTGGGAAATCCCCACTCTATCCCCACTCAGTGCAAGGCTTTGGGAAAGGCTCTGACAGTCAGGGCCTCCAGTGTAATCAGGCGGGGGTGGGAGTCAATTGTTGTCAAGGTGACTGTTCAGCGCCTATCATTTAGTTGGACCTCTCAACCCAGGCTTTCCACACTTTGTAGCCTGTTTTTGCAGGGAAGAAGAGGCACTAGTCTCTGCTTACAATTAGTGTAGTATAGACCTTATTATCTGCCAAGTCCTTCTTGTTAGCGTTTATCCCTAAATGTGGAGGCTCTATTAATCAGAAGTTGCCCCCACCCCTTTAGCGAGAGGCACTAAAAAATATCACGCCTCTTATCTTGGATCGCTGAATTGAGAGAGATCTTATCAATTAGAACCGAAGGTGCGCAGATTTCATGGGTTAAGCTAATTTCAGTGATTGGGTCGCAGCTGTGCTTCCGAAGGTATTTTAGGCTGCCTGCGCGCACCCCTCCCCCAACGCTTGATTGTTAGCTTGAATGGCTGGGTGAGGTGCCCCGCCCACGGAGAGAATCTCCCAAGCCTCTCCCGCTCGCCCTGCCGCTGGCGGCTGGACTGCACCAGGCGCAGGATAATGGAGCCCCCTGGGTGTGCGGGCCAGCAGGGCGCCCTGGGCGCGTGGAATTCCCAAGGCACGCGCGCGAATGGGGCGCTCTGGGCACTGGTGGCCGGCGACCCCCACTCGCAGTGTGCGGGCCACTGGGAACGTCAGCGGTGCTCAACCGGGCGCGCGCGGCTGCTCATGGCGACGGTTCGCGGCGGCCGCTCCGCTCGCGGTGGCTCGCGGCGGCTCGCTGTGGCGGCTCACGTTGGCCGCTCGCGGCTGCTCGCGGTTCCCAAGTATATGGGCTGACTCACCACAGGCGCACTTCCTTGCGGTTTGAAAGAACGTCCCTGTGGTAGATTCCTCCACACCCTCGTCTCTCAGATTCAAGTGATAACAGTCCTTTCGCTATCAGTTTGTGTGGAACTCCGGAATGCTCCGAGGATAAATTTTTCTGTTTCTAGTTGATAAATTTGTTGTGATTTAGGGGAGAGCTGTAGGACGCGCTGCTCACGGCACCATTTCCGTGACGTCACTCACAAATATTTAAATAAAAGAGCTTTCTGCTAAGAACACCAACAATAGTAGACTATTTTGACCAATCTGAATGCTCTAGCTGTTCCCTCCTCTGTCCCTACTAATGATTTATGTAGTGTTTAATGTTCCTAAACTAATGTTTTTATATTAACTTTTTACTTTAGGATAACCTTAACTTTATAATAATTGTGTTTTTATAGATAATAGATAGATTTTTAGCTAACTGAGTTTTGTTTCACTTTTGGTCAACTTTTGTTTTAATTATGATTCAGCATAAAATAAAATAAAAATTGCATTTTCTCTCCACTGTTAACCAAGTCACTGGAAAGTTAACTTCATGAACAGAATCCTAATGTATAAATGTTCTCATTGTTTTCCTTACTAAGGACATAGAAACTTGACTTTGTAGCCAAGAATTAGTATGTCATAAAACTTTATTACAAATATCTTCAGGTAATAGAATGTAATTGATTTCACCTAGATGTCTTTTTTAAATGAATTATTTAATCTTGTTTTTAAACTTTTTGGAAATACAGTATTCTTTATTTATAGAATTTATAAATTATGATTTATAAGATATGATTTTTATGGTATTGCTATAGATTTTCACCAGCATATGATGTTATAACCATGGGTTTGTATCTTTCCATAAACTACCATTTAAATGAAGACCTATCCAGACAAAGGCAAGCACACATTTTATAAGTGTTGTGCATCTTAAATTTTTCAGGCCTTCCATGAAAAAAATCAGTAACTGCTTATCTCTTAGGACAAAGAACCTAGTGTTCCTGAAATCACCGTAACACTTCACACTTATCTCTATGTGAAAATAGGTGACCACTCTTGAATTCTAGTGAGAATGACACCTTTGAAGTCGCTCAGCTTCACAGCTCCAATTAAAGCCCTTAGAGAATCTTCTTACATAGTGCCAAGCATATTTAGGAGGTGATGTTCCTAGAATGAATTGGTTTCCAAAATTAAAAAGGAAAACAAGTATGGGCAGTGGGAGAAGGTGAGGTTATAATCTACAGAAAGATAAGGCTAATGCTAACAAAAAACAAGAGACAGTATAACCTACGAAAATGACCGGGAAACTTCAGGAGATGCAGGAAGAAATAAACAATTTTTGTTTGAATGACACTATTTGACCCAGCCCATAGGAAGATGGCTTTTATGCAAATTTCCTAGCAGACTTATTTCCAAGTAAGACAATGGTGTTCTCAGTATTTGGGTCTATGAGCCAGGAAGATCAAGCATCCCCATGTGCCTGATTGAGGGGATTCCCCTAGAAGTGGGACATCCAGTGTTAAAATTAGGAAAGTCCCAGGCAAATCTTGGTGAGTTGGGCTCCCTATGTGAGCCTCCTCCTACAGAGCTGATAAATGCTTTCCCAGGCTCTCCCAATAAGTTGCTTCACTACTCACTAGAACTTCCCTACTCAGGTTGGGCAAAACCTAAATTGCAACAAGAGCAAATGCTTCGTTGATGTTTCTTCAGTTCCCTTCTTTGGCATCTGTTCCTTCTTTTCAGTACTCCTGTTTGTTGAGAGACCCAACATTCTTTTCCTTCCCTAGAGCTGTTCATGGTGACATTTCTCTTAGCTCTTTTCCAAACCACTTCTATTATGTCAAAGTAAAACAGTCCCATGTCACAACTGCTCACAGCCTTCTTTCCTTCCGTGTGAAGACAGGATTCACTGCCCTTCCTAATATGTGGCTAGATAAGAAACACGACATACAAAAATGGCATCTTCAAGAAGAAAACCTTTTAGTCGTGTGACAGAGGTGAGAAAGGAGAGAATATTCAGTATGGCAGGACTTTGACCACCCCCAGGAACAGCACCAGCAGTGCTGCATAAGGGATGGGTAGTCAGGTAAATGGCAAGCTTCACAATGGTTAGAGTCATAAAAAAAGACATGCAGCAGACCACTGTGAGAGTCTCCAGCTTCCTTTCTTTCCAAATATATGTCCATTGTAAATGGATCTCAAAAGCATAATTGCCAAGCAAGTCTGTGTCCATGAATATTTCAATGTCTCTCATGAAATGTGTTCCCATCATTGCCCACACTATTGTATGTATAGTATTCTGCACAAACTAGGTGCTCAATAATTATTGATTGGCCAATGAAGGGTTATTACCTAATGCACTATGATCATTTATACAAGAGGCTTAGAGGCTCATAGGAATCAATGGGATCCCATAGGTGTCTTTTTTTTTTAAGAAACGGATAGTGGCTTGTCTTGGACTTCTTGTTGCAGAGGATGGGGTATGGAAAAAATAATAGTAGCATAAATATGGAGCCACAGGACAGGAAAAATGAGAGAAAAAGGAAAGGAAACATAAATTACAGAGGCAAGTAAATTAAACCCATTAAAAACTGAGAATTTGCTTTGGTACTAAAATACACATTCATTAAAAAAAAAAAAGATTCTCAATGACAAGACTTCTCTGTCCTTGACCACAAAACAAAAACAAAAACAAAAACAAAAACAAAAAAAAAACCAACAAAAAATTAACCATCATGGCTAAACTGCCTTAGGGGATGAATAGTAGAGTCAAACCTAAAGCACCTAAAATTTAAAACAAAAGGCAATTTATATTTCATTTAAGAGAAGCAAACAGATGGGCCAAATAATTTATTATATAAAGAGAAAAACAAATCTGGAGCCCAAAGTCAAATGAGTTTGATATAAAAAGCAAAGCAATGAAAAGAAATAAACATGTACAGAAACTACTTCCACCTTCCTCAGTTACATAATTCTAGAACTTCTCTTTCTCCCCAACTTCTTTTCACACCCTGGGCAGGGGCAAGCTGAAACACTTCCAGAGTTATTACTTCCCCGTATGGCATTAAATTCATAAATCACAAACTCCAGGAAAATATAAGAATCATAATTAAAGGCCAAAGTTCTCCTTGTTATCCAATGTGAACTTTACAACAACAACAAAATATTTGCTTAAGAATATCTGCCTATGAGTTTGAACCATGTTAAATTGCAATTTTTCTAGGTTAAAAATAAATGCATATTAGCAATTTTAAATGATTGAAACTATTACATTATAATTTTGAGTATAAGAACATTAATATTTTAAACATACGCAGCTACATATAAAATTAAGTATATTGTTACTTATGGAATTAACTGAAAGATAGGTTCCTTTGGCCACTAATTGTTCCAACACAAAGTGTGAACTCAAGTTCAGTAGCCCAAGACGTGCAGATAGAGGATGGTTTTCTACCTCTCACTTGTTCTTCTATCTTGTTCATGTATTGTGTTCTGAGTTGTCATATGAAACATCTCTTGTGGCTTCACTTTCTCTTGTTGGGGTGGATCTCATTCTTGACACTTTGTTCATATACTTAATACATTGGTTCCAGTTTCAAAATTGGTGATGGTTGCCATGTTTATTGCTGCTTTCCTGCATTTCACATCTTTCTTCTACTCTTTCTCTGCTGTCCATTTCTTGCATTTTCTCCAGTACTGCCATCAACCTGCAAATTGCCTGAGAGAATGTTCTATTTCTTCTCCTGCACACACTTCCTTCTCCTGCTGTCATCTACACAAAGACGGCACATTGTTCCCTGCACCCTTCCCCCTGAAATTGCAGTTTGGGAGGCAAACTTTTAGCAATGCCATTGGGAAGCAAATGCCTCCCAAAAGGAAACAAAGTCACTATCTCTCATTTCCTAGTTTCTAGAAACAAGATCCAAAAATCTCATTGCCTCAGCATTTTTATCTGAAGTTCAAGTTCAGGCTGGGCTTGGATAAGCAAACTGAACTTCTGACTACTGATGAAAACCTTTGGGTAGTTATAAATCAAGCAGACAGACTATCTACAAGTCTTCACTGTCAATTACATGCTCATCAGTTAGTTTATACGTTATATATCATATCAACTCTAGTTCAAGATTCAGGGTGTTTTTTTTTACATTGAATTTACTGGGGTGTCATTGGTTCTCAAAACCATACAGGTTTCAAGTGTACAATTCAATGAAAACCATCTGTGCACTGCATCGTGTACCCTCCGCCCCAAGCAGTCTCTTTTTCTACTCATTTTGCACCCCCTTTCTCACCTCCACCTACCCCTACCCCCTTTCCCTCTGGCCATCACCACACTGTTGTCTGTGTCTATGTGTTATATATATACGTGTTCTGGTTAATCCTTTTACTTTTTCTCATCCAGCCCCCCAACTTACCTCCCCTCTGACAGCTGTCATTCTTTTCCATGTATTCATGCCTCTTTCTATTTTGTTAGTTTATTTTGATCATTAGATTACACATATAAGTGAGATCACATGGTATTTGTCTTTCTTTGAATGGTTTATTTCACTCAGCATATAACTATTTGGGTCCATTCATGTTGTTGCAAAAGGTGAGACTTTAAAAAAATTTTTTTTTCTTTTCTTTTTTTTAATTTTCTTTTATAGCTGAGCACTTGGCTTTCTTCAGATCTTGGTTATTGTAAATAACAATGTAATGAACATAGGGGTGCACATATCCTTTTGAATTAGTGTTTCTGATTTCTTAGGTTATATTCCCAGAAGTGAAATCACTAGGTCAAAAAGAAGTTCTATTTTTAATATTTTTGAGAACATGCTACACTGTTTTCCACAGTGGCTGAACCAGTCTGCATTCCAATCAACAGTGCATGACGGTTCCCTTTTCTCCACATTCTTGTGAGCACTTGGTTATTGATTTATTGATGATAGCCATTCTGGCAAAAGTGAGGTATATCACATTGTGGTTTTAATTTTTATCTCTCAGATAATTAGTAATGTTGAGCATTTTTACATGTATCTATTGGCCATCCATATGTCCTCTTTAAAGAAGTGTCTATTTAAGTCCTCTGCCCATTTTTAAACTGGGTTGTTTGTCTTTCTGGTGTTGAATTCTATAGGATGCTAATGTATTTTGGAAATTAACCCCTTACCAGGTGTATCACTGGCAAATATGTTCTTCTATTCAGTGGGTTTCTTTTTCATTTTCTTGATGATTTCTTTTGCTGTGCAAAAGCTTTTTACTTTAATGTAGTCTCATTTGTTGTTGTTGTTTTTTTTCCTTTCCCAAGGAGACCCATTGGCAAAAATATTGTTACAAAAGATGTCTCAGGTTTTATTGCCTATGTTTTCTTCTAAGATTTTTATGATTTCCCAACTTACATTTAAGTCTTTAATCCATTTTGAGTTTATTCTTGTGTATGGTATAGGAAAGTGATCTGATTTTATTCTTTTGCATGTAGCTGTGCAGTTTCCCAACATCATTTATTGAAGAGACTATCAACTCCATTGTATGTTCCAGCCTCTTTTATCAAATATTAATTGACCATAAAGGCATAAGTTTATTTCTGAGTTCTCTGTTCTGTTTTGTTGATCTTTATGACATTTTCATATCAGTACCAGGCTGTTTTGATTACAATGGCTTTGTAGTATAGTTTGATATCAGGTAATGAGATTCCTCCAGCTTTGTTCATTTTCTCAAGATTGTTGAGGGTATTTGGGGTCTTTTTGATGACTTATAAATTTTGAAAATATTTGTTCTAGATCTGTGAAATATGCAATTGATATTTAAATAGGAATTGAATTTCACTGAACCTATAAATTACTTTGGGAAGTATGGACATTTTAATGATGTTAATTCTTCTAGTCCATGAACACAGTATATATTTCCACTTATTTATCTCTTCCTCAATTACTTTTTGTCAGTATCTTATCATTTTCCAAGTACAAGTTTTCTGCCTCCTTATTTAAATTTATTCCTAAGTACCTTATTTGTTGTTGTTGAAATAGTAAATGGGACTATTTTCTTAATTTCTCTTCTGATAGTTTATTATTAGTGTACAAAAATGTCATCAATTTCTGAATGTTAATTTTCTATCCTGCTACTTTGCTGAATTTATTTATTATATCTAGTAGTTTTTGATGGAATCTTTAGGGTTTCCTATGTACAATATCATGCCATCTGTGAATAATGACAGTTTTACATTCTCCTTTCCAATCTTGATGCTTTTTATTTCTTCTTCTTGTCTGACTGCTGTGGCTAAGACTTCCAGTACTATGTTGAATAGGAGGGCTGAAAGCCGACATCCCTGTCTTGTTCCCAATGTTAAAGAAAATACTTTTATTTTTTGCCCATTGAGTATGATGTTGGCTGTCATATATGGCCTTTATTATGATAAGGTATGTTCCTTCTATTCCCACTTTGGTGAGAGTTTTTATCAAGAATAGGTGCTGGATTTTATCAAATGCTTTTTATGCATCTATTGATATAATAATATGGTCTTTATCCTTCATTTTGTTTATGTGGTATATCACTTTAATTGTTTTGCAGTTATTGCATCCCTGCAGTAAAACACACTTGAACATGGTGTATAATCTTTCTAATTTATTGCTGGATTCAGTTTGCTGATATTGTGTTGAGGATTTTAGAATCTATGCTCATTAGGGATAATGGCCTACAATTTTTTTTTGTAGTGTTTTTATATGGTGCTGGAATTAGGATAATGTTGACCTCATAAAATGAACTTGGAAGCCTTCCTGAAATAGTTTGAGAGTGATAGGTGTTAGCTCTTTGGATGCTCAGTAAAATTCACCTATAAAGCCATCTGATTCAGGACTTTTATTTGCTGGGAGGTTCTTTGTTTTTATTTTTTAAATTACTGCTTCATTTTCATTAGTTGTAATCAATCTATTCAGGTTTTATGATTCTTTCTTATTCAGTTTTGGAAGATTGTATGTTTTTAGGAATTATCTATTTTGACCAGGTTATCCAATATGTTGGCATATAGTTGTTCCTAGTATTTTCTTACAATCTTTTGCATTTCTTTGGTGTCAGTTGTTACTTCTCCCCATTTTTTTGTTTGATTTTTGTTTTGTTTTGTTTTGTGAGAGAGAGAAAGACAGACAGGCAGACAGGGAAAGACAGACAGAAAGAGAAAGAGATGAGAAGCATCGTCTTATTGTTGTGGCACTTTAGTTGTTCATTGATTGCTTTCTCATATGTGTCTTAACTGGGGGGCTGCAGCCAAGCCAGTGACCCCTTGTTCAAGCCAATGATCTTAAGCTTAGGGCATAAATTTTGGGCTTCAAGCTAGCAACCTTGGGTTCAAGCCAGAGACCCTGTGCTCAAGCTGGTAAGCCCCCACTCAAGCTGGATGAACCTATGCTCAAGCCATTGACCTTACGGTTTTGAATTCGGATGTTCAGCATCCCAGGCCAATTCTCTATCCACTGCGCCACTGCCTGTTCAGGCTCCCCATTCATCTGACTTTATTTATTTAGGTCCTCTCTCTTTTTTTGATTATGAGTCTGGCTAAAGGTTTGTCAATCTTGTTTACCTTTACAAGAAACAAGCTCTTAGTTTCATTGATCTTTTTTATTTCCACTCATCTTTATTATTTCCTTACTTCTACTCACTCTGGGCTTTGTTTTTGTGCTTTTTCTAGTTCCTTAGGCAAAGGATTAGATTGTTGATTTGAGATTTCTCTTGCTTCTTGAAGTAGGCCTGTAATGTCATGAACCTCCCTCTCAGGACTGCTTTTGCTGTGTCCCATAGATTTTGGGTTGCTATTGTGTTTATTTTCATTTGTTTCCAGGTAACTTTTGATATCTTTCTTGATCTTGTTGTTAACCCATTCATTGTTAAATAGCATGGTATTTAGCTTCCTTGTATATAAATGTTTTTTAGTATTTTTATTGTAGTTGATTTTTAGTTTCGTACCATTGTCTCAGAGAAAAAGTTTGATACGATTTCAATCTTTCTAAGTTTATTGAGACTTTTTTTGTTTTCTAACATGTGGTCTATCATTGGGAATGTTTTTTGTACACTTGAGAAGAACATATAGTCTGCTGCCTTGGGATGAAATGTTCTGTAAATATCAATTAAATCCACCTGATCCAGTGTGTAATTTAAGGTAACTTTGTTAATTTTTTGTTTGGCACATTTATCTATTAATGTCAGTGGGGTGTTAAAATCTCTTACTATGACTGTTTTGCTGTCAATCTTTCTCTTCATGTCCACCAAAGTTTTCTTCATATATTCAGGTGCTCCTGTATTGGACGCATATGTGTTTATGAGGATCATATTCTTTTGTAGAGTCAATTATTTTAGTATTATGTAGGGACTGTTTTTGTCTTTTGTTTAAAGTCTATTTTGTCTGATATAAGTATTGTTATCCTAACATTTTTTGTTTGTTTCTTTCCATTTGCATGAAATATTTTTTTTCCATCCCTTCATTTTTAGTCTGTGTGTATCTTTTGTTCTGAGGAACATCTCTTGTAGCCAGCATATATATGAGTCATGTTTTCTTATCCATTCAGCTATCCCAACTGTTTTGATTAAAGCATTTAATCTATTTACCATATTTTTAGCTCCATAAGATGCACCTGACCATAAGACACACCTAGGGTTTCAAGGAGAAAAATAAGGAAAAAAAAATATTCTGAACCAAATGATGTGTTAAAATATTTAATAAAATACAGTATTTTTTACTCCTTAAGACACACGAGCATTTCCCCCTCCACTTTTGGGGGAGAAAAGTGTGTCTTTTAGAGCAAAAAATATGGTACATTTGAAGTTATTATTGATAAGCATTAATTTATTGCCATTTTATCCTTTATGCTTATATTCCTTTCTCTATATATTTCTTTATTTTCTTTTTCTTAAAGCATACCCTTTTAACAGTTCTTAAAATATTAGTTTGGCAGTAGTGAACTTCTTCTGCAATTTTTTTTTATATATTTTGTCTAAGCAGCTCTTTTTTTTTTTTTTTTTTTAATTTTTTTTAATTTTTTGCATTTTTTTGAAGCTGGAAACAGGGAGAGACAGTCAGACAGACTCCCGCATGCGCCCGACCGGGATCCACCCGGCACGCCCACCAGGGGCGACGCTCTGCTCACCAGGGGGCGATGCTCTGCCCGTCCTGGGCGTCGCCATGTTGCGACCCTCCTGGGTGTCGCCATGTTGCGACCAGAGCCACTCTAGTGCCTGGGGCAGAGGCCACAGAGCCATCCCCAGCGCCCGGGCCATCTTTGCTCCAATGGAGCCTTGGCTGCGGGAGGGGAAGAGAGAGACAGAGAGGAAGGCGCGGCGGAGGGGTGGAGAAGCAAATGGGCGCTTCTCCTATGTGCCCTGGCCGGGAATCGAACCCAGGTCCTCCGCACGCTAGGCCGACGCTCTACCGCTGAGCCAACCGGCCACGGCCTAAGCAGCTCTTATTTCACCTTCAGTTTTAAATGGTAGCCTTGCTGGATAGAGTAGTCTCAGTGTAAGTCTTTGCTTTTCATCACTTTAAATATTTTATGCCAATCCTTTCTGGCCTGCATTGTTTCTGTTGAAAAATAAGTTGACAGCCTATTGGAGCTTCTTTGTAGGTAACTAATTACTTTTCTCTGTGGCTTTTAAGAATCTCCTTTTGTCTTTAACCTTTGTTATTTTAGTTATTATGTGTCTTGGTGTGGGTATCTTTGAGGTTCATCTTGATTGGGACTATCTGTGCTTCCTGAACTTGAGTGACTATTTCCTTCAACAGCTTAGGGAAATTTTTAGCTGATGTTTCTTCAAATACATTCTCTACCTTTTACCTTTCTTCTCCCTCTGGTACTCCTATGATGTGACTGTTGTTGCACTTGATGTTGTCCCAGAGGTCCCTTAGACTTCCTCATTTTTTAAAATTATCTTTTCTTTTTGATGCTCTGCTTTGGTGCTTACTGTTATCTCATCTTCTTTTTTTTTTTTTTTTTTTTTTTACAGAGACAGAGTCAGAGAGAGGGATAGATAGGGACAAACAGACAGGAACAGAGAGAGATGAGAAGTATCAATTATTATTAGTTTTGTGTTGTAACACCTTAGTTGTTCACTGATTGCTTTCTTATATGTGCCTTGACTGTGGAGCCATAGCAGACTGAGTAACCCCTTGCTTGAACCAGCGATCTTGGGTCCAAGCTGGTGAACTTTGCTCAAACCAGATGAGCCTGTGCTCAAGCTGGAGACCTCGGGATCTCGAACCTGGGTCCTCCGCATCCCAGTCCGACATTCTATCCACTGCACCACCGCCTGGTCAGGACTTATCTCATCTTCTATACCACTGATTTAATCCCCTGCTTCATCTAACCTGCTGTTGATTTTTTCTGGTGTATTCTTTATTTCAGATATTGTATTCTATATTTCTGACTAGTTCTATTTTATTGTTTTTATGTCCTTTTTGACTTACTATCTTTTTAAGTTCTCACTGAGATCATTCACTATCCTCCTAAAGTTCTTGAGCATCCTTATAATCAATGTTTTATACTCTGCATCTAGTATTTTTGTTGCTTTTGTTTCATTTAATTCTTTAATCTGAGGATTTCTCTTGTTATTTGATTTGGAGTGTATTTCTTTTCTTTCCATTTTGTCTCTGTACATTAGGTAGATCTTCTATGACTCTCAAACATGTTATGATGGCTTTATAATGTAGGTGTATTTTTGGATTCAGTGGCCCAATCTTCTTAGATCACCTGAGTTCCAAACTCCAAGAATGTTTCTTGTGGGCTATGTGCACCCTCTTATTGTAGTTGAGTCTTGAATGCTATTGACCATTTCATGGGTGGAGTTAACCCCTCAGGCTGGCTGACTAGAGGATAAACCTTTATCACCATGTATGAGTTGCTGTGCAGGGTCTGTCCCCCATGGTGAAGTTGTTCCCAAGAGAATCTGGTGCCTGCTAAAATCCTTTGTAGGTGTGCTCCTTGTATTGCTACTTGGGTTAAGGTCTGGTATGGTATGAAAACCACTACTGGTTGTTTTGGTTCTGGGTTCACTTGGGCCAGGTGCAGGTACCAGTCATTGTCAGACATTGTGCATAACACATGGTAGCTCTCTGGAGCTAACATGTTATTCGCTGTTTGTGGCTGCACCTACCTGGCCTGGGTGTGCATGCCAAGTGCCAATCTGTGTACAAGGGTCAGCTCCCTCCAGCTTAGATCTGGGAGTAGATCTGTAAAAACTTTGACACTTACTAGGTTCACCTCCACTTGTCAGCTACACTGCCTCCCTTGAGGTTGCCTCCCCCTGAGCCTTCTGAGAAAAGATTGTAGAGGGACAAGATTGGCTGCAACACATAGACCCTTTCAAAGGTTGTGAGCTTAGTAGTATGGGGCAACCAAGGTCAGGAGGATGGGGCTATTGGGTCCCCTACTTGGGGGTCACATGCTCAGGCACTTCACGAGGGGAAAGTGGTCCCTCTTCTAGAGCTAAACTACTCAGTATCTGCCATGTTCTCCATTTCTATCTTGCCCAGGAGGGGCCTGCCACAGGTTTAGATTGGATGCAGCCAACCATCCTCTCTAGGGGAGGAAGCTCAGCTGCAGAGCCTCTGAGCTCAGGAGGTCAGAGGAAAAGAGTCTCCCATTAGAGGTGATCCTGGCAAAGCCTACAGAATGGGATCAAGCATTTCATTTAGGTCCCAGGCAATAATCTCCAAGGGACAAACTCTGAATACCACAGCTCCCCACAGCTCTCCCTCCCCTTCTCCATGGAACCAGGCTCAACAAAGCTGGCAATCCGGGACCTGGAAGGGCAGCTCTCCCATTGGGGATGGCACCTCCAAGGTGAAGGAGGGAGCAGGCCCTTCTCCTTTTTCCCAGGATAGTATGGCAGAGGAGGTAAGAGTGCCTCCCCAGCCCCTGCAAGGGGCAGTCACACAACCCAGCACCTGCCCATGTGATTACCCAACAAAAACCTCCCCAGCAACAATCTGATCTCCTTGCACAGCCAAACTCTGTAGAACAGGCATGCCCAGTGATTCAATAGATGGGGGTGGGGAGTGCTGGCTGTGCACTCCAGCTGGGGAAGGCCAGAGCCTCTTCCTAGGCCACACAGTTCAAGTCACTCTCTGAGTCTCTGCCAAAAGCCTACCTTCCTCCCCCTCCTAAGGGCCCCAAAGGTCACTGGATCACATTTATAAATAATATCAGTGGTAAAATACTCCTCTCTTAAAAAAAAAAAGTATTTTCTTGGTCTGTGTTCTAAGTCAATGGTCCCCAACCTTTTTTGGGCCATGGACCAGTTTAATGTCAGAAAATATTTTCATGGACCGGCCTTTAGGGTGGGACAGATAAATGTATCACGTGACCGAGACAAGTGTCAAGAGTGAGTCTTAGACGGATGTAACAGAGGGAATCTGGTCATTTTAAAAAAATAAAATATCATTCAGACTTAAATATAAATAAAATGGAAATAATGTAAGTTATTTATTCTTTCTCTGTGGACAGTTACCAAATGGCCCACAGACCGGTACTGGTCCACAGCTGGGGGTTTGGGGACCACTGTTCTAAGTAACTGTTGTGGTTACCACTGAGTTGTATAATACATGGGTAGGTTTCAAATTAACACAATTTTATTACTTATCCTTTAAGAAACATTAAATCTAACATGAAAATTATTTTTATGATTATCCAGTTCACAAGGACCCATGTCACATGGACCCAGGTAAATGCTTAGGACAAGTTCATGACCTTAGTCTGCATGGTACTGAGGTACTATGTATTCCTGCTTTTGAATCACAGGTTTAAATCAATGAGAATAATACAACAATTGTAAAGACAAAGAAACAGACCTGAAGTTGCTTCAACTCTATCACTGAATGGTTTGGCTTGAAATTTTCATTTGCATTCAAAATTTCAAACAGTGGAACAGAGTGTGGATTACAAGTTATAATCATTTTGATTTTTAATCACAAATTTTCAAGTCATAAACATATTTTCCTAAGCTTAAATATATATAGTGTCATTAAAAGAATGTTTTCTTCCTTTTAAAAATTGATGTTTTCTTCAAAACTAAAGAAAAATAAACAAAACAAGGACAATTATTACTGATTATGGTAGGATTGATACCTAAAATAAATTTGTGGAAAGGAGGAAGAAGGTGTTGAAATACTCCAGTCTAGGTGTCAAACACACCGTTCACCACCGCTTCCGGGGAACGCTTAGGCTGGAGCTGGGAGCTCGCTTTCATTTTCACCCTTCTAGGAGGCCCTGTGACAGGTGGCAGGGCTCAAGCCACAAGAGATCTGGGAGAGGTTCCACTCTAAGCGCTGAGGCCCAGGCTCCATTGACACCTAAAGGCTTTTTATTAGCACAGCCTTCAGAAGCCACAATGGAAAACCTTTGAGGTCAATCTCTGATTTTCAAAAAAATATTATTTATAGCTTTGGAAATAATGCACCCCCAGATTTTAAATGTTGCTGAGGAAAATGAGGCTGACAGTACCCACCTAGAGATCTGAAAAGCAGAAGGGCAGCAAAGGTTCTGAAGTCTGACTGCCAGATATGTCTGGCTCGTCCTCTGCTGCCTGGCTGTGCAGAAGTCCAAGCATTTGGCCTCTCTGTCTGTCCCTTATCCCCAAGTCGTTCTTACCTGACGGGGTTTCTGGAAAGATGCAACGAGACAAGACAAATAATGAACTGTGCCTGGCTCCTGACAGCACCATGACATAGCCAGCTGTTCACTCAGAAAAAGAAAGAAGCCATCCAGAGTGCTCTCTTATTCTAAAGATAATTGAAGGCAGAGGTAGGTGTGAAGAACCCAGGAGGACTGACACAGGAAGGAGTTGCCCACAGGTCCTGATCTGCCTGAAACAGGTAGGCTAGCTAGCTCACCGTGAATATGAATACTCTCCCTTTATGCTCAGAAGTGTCCCAGTTTGGATAACCTTAGAACTTTCTTTCATTTCATCAAAGAGGAAAATAAACTCAGACAGGATGAGGTGCTTTACTGGTGATCACATGTAGTAAGTTAAGTAGCAGAAACTAGTCTTGTCCTGAAATCTTTTTCACTGATCTTAGAGCTGCTCAGGATGGGAAGAATCTCGCAATCATCCTAATTTTTCTTATCTTGCTCCAGCCAGGACTAGATTGTGTGTGCCTCTGTAGATTTTACCTTCAGCTACTGTTGAGTCCTAAGTATCTGGAACCTCAGAGTACCATGTGAAAACAAGAGACCAGAGGGCAAGCAGCCCTCCCCTAGAATGAGGATCAGTTAGCCTTTTTGTTTCTGAGTATAACTGTCTCAGAATATGCAACCAGTGCATTCCAAGCCATTGGTTACCTAGATCTTTTGGTTTGCATTCTGCTTTGACTAGTTAGTTTCTTGCTTGCCAGTCCTAGGGGCTTCCATTGATGTCTAATCAGTAGTCTTTTAGCGTGAGTGACATGAACCCAGGTAAAATCACAAGGAATTATGAGCTCAGTGAACTAAGTCCATGAGGAAAACTGGCTTTGGAACTGGGTGGATCCAAGAACCATGCAGTGTTACAGACCTTGGTTTCTCCTTCCTAACTTTTTAAACATCCTATTGGATTTCTTTTCAGACAGGTTCTCCCCAGGAAGGTGGCAAAACAGGTGTTGTCAGCCTTAGACTCAAATAATAACATGTCAGCATTTGTAGAAAGGAGAACTTCTCTCTTCCCATGGTCCAGCCACTGTGTTCATTGGACAGACTCGGTTCAGTGCTACAGGTGCCTATCCTGAGGCAGGGGACCAACTGCATGGAATGGACAAATTCTGCTTATTTGGTTACCTCAGGGAAAGATCAGTTCTACTCAGTCTGAGACAAAGGGATGTTCCCCAAGGAAAAAAATCAAAATACCATCAACAGAAAAAAAAATGGATAGAAAACAGACAAAAGTAATAGGTTTCCTTGCACAGATCTAGTCAGATATACGGCGTCCCTAACTTCTGCTGTGACTCCGTGGGAGCTGTTGGTCTATTGGGGCTGAAAGTCCTTAACCTTCAAGCTCATTTAAACCCCTGCATGCACATCTGGTCCCAGCTCTGCACTCCTCTACCATGCCAGCAGCCACCCAACAGGAGCATTCTGGAAAAGCCCTCAGAGTTTTCCAACCATTTTACCTAAAAAGGAGGTTGCAGATGCTCTGTGTAATCTATAGCACAATACAGTGCTGCTTTTTAGTTCCCCCGTCTGGTTATTGGAAGAATCTGGAATCAAAGTCATAAATTCTGAGGAAAGAACAGTTGATTCCATGAGTTAAGGAAAGGAGGGCCGGGTGGAAGAAAAGTTTGGGACTCCACTTTTTTTATAAGTGACTAGTTTTTGAGGTATATATAAACAATAGAGAATATTTTTGTCATTGATTCTGACGTTAAAGTAAGCTTATTTGTAGTGAACAGCAAGGCATTTGTCAAAGCTTCCTACTCATGGAAACCATGAAAGAAAACTCCTGTCTCCTCTCAGAGAATAGATTACTAACAAGTGCCTGGAGAAGTAAAAATGTCAAAACTGTTGCATTAAAGCATATTGGATTTTAAGTGTTTGAAAACTAAAAAAAAAAAAAAAGATTTCAACAACATTTTGTTAAATTGTGTTTTGTTTTTCAGATGTGGAAAATAAAACAGCTATATGTTTCTTTTTTTAAAAGGCTAGCCCTTGACACAGCGAACATTAACTTGTACTCTGAACAGTTTTAAAAGAATAATATTTGAGGAGAGGGGCTGGTAATAACAGAGAATTAAAAACAAGATTCCTGCATTCAAGTTTCAAAAATGTGTAAAAGGCTTCTCTTTTGCCTCATGTTCAGTGTCCCCTCACCCTTTTATATTGATTCTGTGACTCCCCTCAGAGAAGGCCCTTAGAGGTCACTTTGTCTGAGAAGGTATCACTGCTTCCCTGGTCTTGACTCAACTTTCTTTTTCTCTTCATTGAATTGATCACTTCATGTTGTTATCGTACATAGTTATTTCTTAATTTGTTCAATTGTCTGTTTTCCTCTGCACTAGGATCTCTAAGAGCCCACTGTATGATCTGTTTACCACTGTATGTTAGGGGCCTCCGAGCTGGCACAGAGCAGGTGTCAGCAGCCATCTGTTCAAAGTACTAATTGTAGAATGGACATCTGGAAACAGTAGTGATAGCCAGATTTAACAAATAAAAAGGATAACATTTGTAACCACTTTTTTTATTACTTAAAGTTTAAATTTTAAAAATAGAGCCTGGTGGAAATTTCTACCAGTTTCTCAACCTATAAAACTCTGACTTTATGCTGCTGTGTATGACCCTGAACACAAATGATTTGAGATGAAGAAACAGCTGTTGGTGTCGGTTTTCCCCAATGGTTATCTCATTGTTGGCCCATCTTTAGATACTTTAAAAGAAAAACAAAAACAAAAATCCAAACATTCCAACTTTTAAGCACCATGTAACAACCTAATTTCATTGTGAATAATGACAAATTGTATTTTGGAAGAAACCTTTTCAACAGTTTAACAACCGGGTCAGTCATTATCTGTTGCTTTATAATCCCATATAAACTAGTAACTAAATAGAATTTTTTCCATTCACTTTAGCATTTTTTAGCAGATATCATGTAATATAATGCAACATAGTAGAAGGATTAAGAAATCAGACTTTTGGGCTATAATTCTGGATCCACTATGGATAAATGTGCGAGTTTGAGCAAGTTGCTTATCTTCTGAAATCCTAAAAATGAAATCAGAAAAATGGGGAAAATTACAAAAATTATAGTATCAAGAGATTTATAACAATGAGTAAAACCTTTTTAGAGTCTTTCAAATAGGACCTGGCATTGAGTAAGTACTTGCTAATAATTATTAATATTGCTTCTTTAAGTACTTGCCAAATAACTATTAATATTACTTTATTCTAAGGTTCTTTTTTTTAGTTTAAAATTTCAACACTTTTGTGTGTTGATAATTTGAAATAAATTCAATGCAGTTCTTTTTAAAAATGCCATCTCTATACCTAAAATATAAGCCTTGCACTAATTACTTAAAAACCAAGTTTACATGAGATATTGTAGAGTAAAATAAAATAAAGCAATGTGCACCACCAAAATAAAATTCATCTTAAAAGCTCTCTCTCTCTGTGTAATATCCTTTGGTTATCTGTATAAAACAGCTACCATGATTAAGACTAAGTTTTCTAAAGAAAATGAGGTAATAACAAAAGACCTTTTTATGCTTAACTTTTGGCAGGGGCTAAAAAAAGAAACAAAACAGCATGAAATGATGAGACCAAGTGATGAAAATTCATTCACAATGATTACTTTCAAGAGTAATTTCTCTCAGGTAATTCATCAGACTGTTACTACTATGGCTCTCCAGAGTGATAGCTAATGTAAATGAAGCTACTAAAAGCGAATTATCGTGGTAAGAATATACTTAAGCAATAATGCATTAGAAATCTATCCAAAGCACTTGGAGAAGAATTCAAGAGAAGAAATACCCTTTTTATTTATTTTTCTATTGAAGTTAATGGCTACAACACACTTCTCTGACTAGTAACCAGCAGGCATTTAAAAATATCCAGCCAGGAAAAAAGAAAAACAAACTCATTTGAGTGAAATAGCAACCCACCTGCATTGTCAGTATCCGTGTTTGGTCTCAGTACTCATTCTGAGCCTAATTTTTTGTGAAATTTTGGCAAGTGTCTCAAATTATTTTTGTCAACTTTTCTTTATCTTAGAAAATAATAGGCCCTGGCCAGTTGACTCAGAGGTAGAGTATCAGCCAGCATGTGAAAGTACTGGGTTTGATTCCTTGTCAGGGCACACAAGAGAAGCAACCATCTACTTCTCCACCCCTCCCCCTCACCTTCTCCCTCTCTCTCTCTCTTCACCTCCCACAGCCAAGGCTCAAATGGTTCAAGCAAGTTGGCCCCAGACACTGAGGATGGCTCTATGGCATCGACTCAGGCACTGAAATAGCTCAGTTGTTGAGCAACAGAATAGCAGCACCAGATAGGCAGAGCATCACCCCCTAGTGGGATTGCCAGGTGGATCCTAGTTGGGCACATGCCTCCCTGCCTTCCCACCTTCACTAAAAAAAAAAAAAAGAAAGAAAGAAAATTAAAAAATAATGTTTCATGTATAGATGCCAAAGAACCTAAAATTTATTAATTTCAAAAACCTTTCTTGCAGATATGTACAACTCTGAAAGTTTTATTGACAAGATATTGAGTACTATGTAGTGTGAAAAATTTTAAAGGACAACCTCTTTCAAAAGCTTATTCAAATAGTCTGAAATGCCCACAATGAGTAGCTATTGTTTTTGCTTTCTAGATACCTATACATTGGCTATCATAGCTAGATTGGTTTTAAAACAGCTTTGACACCACTCTTCATGGAAATATTCACTGAGTCATATGGTTTACTAGTTTAAACAATGACTTAAAGGGAAGGATTGAAGTGGGGAGAAACAGACAAAGGAGCAGCTGCAACTTGTCTTTAGAATCACACTGAGGGAGACTCATGCAAAAGAAGACAAAGTTTATGGCCCTGGCCAATTGGCTCAGCAGTGGAGTGATGGCCCAGTGCGTGGAAGTCCCAAGTTCAATTTCTGTTCAGGGCACACAGGAGAAATGTGCACCTGTTTCTTAGCCCCTCCCCCTACTCTACTCTCTGTCTTCCAGCAGCCATGGCTCACTTGAGAAAGTTGGCTCCGGGTGCTGAAGATGGCTTGCCTCAGGTGCTAAAATGGCTCAGTTGCCAAGCAACAGAGCAGCAGCTCCAGAATGGGCAGAGCATCATCTGGCAGGGGGCTTGCTGGGTAGATCCCAGTCGGGGCACATGCGGGAGTCTGTCTCTCTGCCCCCAGCCTCTCACTTTAATAATAATAATAATAATAATAATAATAATAATAAAGGAGCCAAACTTTAAGATAGGCTTTACATGTGTAGAAGAGGTGGGTGATTCTATGTAGGGCAGAGACTTTTGTTTGGAAAGACAGATGGCATACGAGGGGATGCAAGAAGAATTATACTTTCCATAGACCAAATTTGCAGGTAGAAAGACTGGATAAGAGAAAGGACATCATTTTGGCTGAGACTCATTGGCAGAGAATTCTTAAACCAATAAACTAGTAAAGAAATTTGACTAATCTCATTAATGACAGCAAAAGGAGTCATGAGCAATAATCTAGAAATCCTTGGGGTTTTGTTAGAAGGTATTTTGAGAGTACTGCGTTTATTTGAAAGGAGAAGGCACATGACATTCTTTAAATTCTTTCAAACAAAGGATTAAAACAACCTGTAGGTTGACAGAAAAAGAATTTAGCCCTAGTCAAATTTTTATCTAACTCCTTACTTCTTATTCTATGACGAAATGGCATACATGATTTTTTTCTTTCAGATCTAAGGCAAGAAATCTGTTTCAACAGAGCTGTTTTATTTCTACATGTTGTGCAGGGAGTTTGGTTAATTGCTTGAGTTTCTATGGAAGGCAGCCTTCAAGATGGTCCCACATCAGTGAGTTTTTCTATGTTCCCAAATACAGCATCCTCCTCTCCCTCCTTTTTCTTTTTTTTTTTTTTAAATATTTTATTTATTTATTTTTTAGAGAGAGAGGAGTGAGAGAGAGAAAGGGGAGGAGCAGGAAGCATCAACTCCCATATGTGCCTTGACCAGGCAAGCCCAAGGTTTCGAACCGACGACCTCAGTGTTCCAGGTCGACGCTTTATCCACTGCACCACCACAGGTCAGGCCCTCCTTTTTCATTGTTGGTGATGACAGTGCCTCTCCTTTCAGCCCTGTGAAGTCCTTTCCCATTTATTAAAACCTACTTTCAGGGAAATTTCTGACAATGTGTCCAATAAAGGCTGATCGGCTTCCCCCCTCCTAGAAAAGAGGCTAGCGCTAGGTAAGAAAGCTAACCTGGGGGGACAGAGAGGCTTGCAAGCATCAGTGAACCAGAAACTTATGAATTAATGCTGAGTTATCACTGATTGATCACTGAATATGTGTAAGCACTGCCCTTTCATGTGGGCAGGGAGAGTGGTGGCTCCAGTGGGGTCCACACCTCTTACAGAGGTGGTTAACCGATATAATCACATAATTCAAGAGAATCAAGTGTTGTCTTTGTTTGGTTGTAGCCAGATTACAGTTCACAGAAGATCCCAAATAAAAATGTGCTAAACATGATAAGGGATATCAACATCAGGAAAAACAGAACCAGGTCATAAATATAAGCTAGCCCAATATTGGCAGCATAACCTAGTAGTTAAGAGCGCAGACTCTAAACCCAGACTGCTGGGTTCAAATCCTGGCCCTGCTGATCACCAACTGTGTGGACTTGAGGCATTCCTTAAACTCTCTGTGCCTTAGTTTGCTCCTCTGTAAAAGAGGGATGATAATGATACTAGTATTTACCTTGTAGGCTTATTGAGAGCACTACATAAGTTCACATTTATAAAGTGCTTAAGCCGCTGTTCTATAAGAGCCTGTTAATAAATAAAAATCTCAAGAACTGATTCATTCTCATCCATAATGACAGCTCTCAGTTACAATGTTCAAGCATAGGTCCTGGAACACAAGATTGTTGGTCTCTTTTCTTTAGTCCTTTGCCTTCATCAATGCTTGGTATAGAGCATGGGTAGTCAACCTTTTTATACCTACCACCCACTTTTGCATCTCTGTTAGTAGTAAAATTTTCTAACTGCCCACCAGTTCCACAGTAATGGTGATTTATAAAGTAGGGAAGTAACTTTACTTTATAAAATTTATAAAGCAGAGTTACAGCAAGTTAAAGCATATAATAATAATTACTAACTGCCTGATCTGTGGTGGCGCAGTGGATAAAGCGTCGACCTGGAAATGCTGAGGTCGCCGGTTCGAAACCCTGGGCTTGCCTGGTCAAGGCACATATGGGAGATGATGCTTCCAGCTCCTCCCCCCTATCTCTCTCTCTCTCTGTCTCTCTCTCCCTCTCTCTCTCCTCTCTAAAATGAATAAATAAAATAAAAAAATAAATAAATAATTACTAACCAAGTACTTTATGTAGGATTTTTGCTAAGTTTGGCAGAATAAATCTTTATAAAACAACTTACTATAGTTAAATCTATCTTTTTATTTATACTTTGGTTGCTCCACTACTGCCCACCATGAAAGCTGGAATGCCCACTAGTGGGCGGGAAGGACCAGGTTGACTACCACTGGTATAGATCATGATCCAAAAATATTGTTGAATGAATAAATGAATCTCCTGGTAGTTACACAAAAGAGTTCTGAATGAGTTCGAAACTGGAAAAAATGACCTCTGAGGAATTTCACCTTCTTTCCCTCCTTCCCTCCCTCACTTCCTTTTTAACTGAATTTTTAGTAAGAGGAAGGAAAGGAGAGAGAGAAAGAGAGAGAGAGAAACGTCAAGTTGTTGTTCCATCCATTTATGCATTCATTTGCTGTCTTTTATATGTGGTCTGACCAGGAATCAAACCCATAACCTTAGCATATTTGGACAATGCTCTTACCAACTGAGCTACCCATCCAGCACTGTGATTTCTTTATTGAACTAATTCATCAGAATGTTACCATACTAAAAGTATGTCTGGATAATTTGAGACAAAATTATGCCCATGTTTCTTTTTTCTTCCATCCTTCTTTCCTTCCTTCCTTTTTTTTTGTGTGTGTCTATTAAATGAGAGCTTTTTTCTAGTTAAAAGATTACACAGGAACATCAAATATGCTATCAAGGGTCTCTAGTCATCTCCGTATGTGACTAATCATTATCTTCTTTTACAGTTTCATATCTCCAGGCCTTTCAGTCGACTCAGGTTGGCATTTCACTGCCCTTTATGTGTATGACAAGTGAAAACAGAGAAAAAAAAAGAAACAGAAGTGAAGAAAACCAGAATCAGCACAGCAGCTTTGAAGGGGCTGTTCAGCTGGTTCCCACTCAACTGGCCTCCTCAGGCCCCCGGAATCCATCTCTCTGCTCTCTTGACACCTTGTATGTGGTGATGGGTCTACAATTTCTTTCTCACAGCAGAGCCTCTCCCACACTTCTGGTTGTCACACCCTCCTCTGACAGCTATGCAGTCACTGCTTGCAAAGCTCACCTGCTTCACCTGAGAGCTAAAATGGACTCTGATGGCACACCCCTAACACCGAGCACAGAAATCTCCCAACACGATGCCAAAAGATACTAGAGGTCCCCCAAAAGCTCTCTCCTAGAAGTTGGTTTTCAGAATTCCCCCAGGAAATCAAAATGTCACTACTCATCTCTCCAAGGAACTGAAACAGTCAATTCAGCTACTTGGGTCCATTTAAAAAATTCCAGCCCTCCACTGTATCACATCGTTTTGGCTGGAACAATGAAATAACTAACTTGCTGACAGTTGATTGGACTGTTTGTAGACAGGGGGAAAATATGATACTTTTAATCAGGTTAAGTCACACTGTCTTTGGGATTATAAATTTACTCATATTCTCAAAGAAAAATGTTCAATTACAGTGGGAAAAAATATGATTTTCTTTTAGCTCAATAAACGACCAAAAATTCTTTCTTCATAGTTTGACATTTAATCAATCAGAAATTGATTTGGGGGAATTGTTTTCTTTGAAGCCATCTCTGCTTGTAGGATTTTTCTTCAAAACTCTGGATTACAGGGAGAAATTCATGACCTGGACTTTCACCGACCACAATTCTGTGCCTTTATTCCCAACAGAAGATGCTGCCATTCGTTTTCCTTCGGGTTCTCTAGCCGTTGGGAATGTTTGTTAAGATTAAATATGAAGCGTCTTAATACACAATACAATATACAGGTGATGTATTATAGAAGTGTGCACTTGAAAGCTATATAATTTTATTAACCAATGTCACCTCAATCAATTCAATAAAAAATTTACCCCCCCCCCAAAAAAAAGATATAAAAAAGAGTACATAGCACCATGTAATGGAAATCCAAGAGGCCCAGGTGGGACACAGAGTCACACCTTCGTCACTGTGAGCCTGGCAGTGACACCACTGCTCTAAGCCTGGCCTCCTTGGTTTACAGAGGTGAAAACATCTACCTCAGGAAATGTGTTAAAACTACTTCATAGTGATTCCTACTTCTAGGCACTGTACTGAGCATCTGATAAAAGACTGCCGTTTAATGGATTCACTCATGAAGAAACTGAGGCTAAGGGAGGTTAAGTCACTCACTGCAGCTAGTGACCTCAGGCATGCTGGTTGTCTTGTCACCATGCCACGCCACCACATCTCCATGTCAGTCCAGTTCCAAGCATTCTACTAAAATAAAAATACAGGGAGAGGGGATCTTCAGGTTACGACACAGTTCTGTTCCTACCACAGGTACGTAACCCAAATTTTGGTGTAAATCAAAACACACGCTAGCCTAACACAAATGGAACATTTGCACTTTTAATAGTCCAAAGTGGGGTAGGTAAGCGTAAGGATGCCGACTTCTCACTCATACTGCGCATGGCTGCGTATTCTTCCGCCATGCGCAACCAAATGAGTTCACCCACCTCTTCCATAAGTACGACGCTATCAGTGTAAGTCCAAACACTCAGGTCTTAACTTTTTAAAGTTTTTATGGGGGTGAGCATTGTAAACTTGAAACATCGTAGGTTGAGACTGTTGTAACATGAGAACTCCCTGTAAATATACTGTTCACAAAAATTAGGGGATATTTTATGGCTTCATAGTCATTTAAAAATATCCTCTAATTTTTGTGAGCAGTATATTAAACATCTTTTTTTTTGCCTCTAATTATATTCTCCCTTGAATTTGCCACTAATCATGAAAGATTGTCAAACACGTTTAACATATTAATAATATTGTATGTGTCAGTTTCTTAGCCTTTTATCAATTAAGACTGAGGTCATACAATTTTCTCTAAGATTCAGATTGAGATTCTCCCAAGACCTCATATAGATAACAGAGGTGTTTTAGTCCAGATCTGTCTGCATACAATTCCTATATATTCTATTTATGTCATATTATGAATTCAGAAAGAAAGAGATCTTTGGTGATGTACCGTATTTTTCACTCTGTAAGATGCACTCTTTTTTTTCCCTAAAAGTGGAGGAGAAAATGTCCATACATCTTATGGAGTGAAAAATGCAGTGTTTTATTAAATATTTTAACACACCATTTGGTTCAGAATATTTTTTTTTCTTATTTTCCTCCTTAAAAACCTAGGTGTGTCTTATGGACAGATGTGTCTTATGAAGCAAAAAATATGGTAAGTCAGAAGTCAGCAAACTTTCTGTAAAAAACAGATGATATTATCTTAGGCTTTGTGGGCCATATAGTCTTTGTTACACTACTCAACTCTGCTGTGTAGTACAAACAACCATGACACAACATAAAAGAACAAGTGTGGCTGTGTGTATATATAGTTTTAAAAATCTTTATTTACAAAAGCAGATGGCAGGCCAAATTAGTCCATGGGCCATATTTGGCTGAGCTCATAATTGTGGTCTTTAGGGACAAGAGATAGACTGCCATCTATCTAGCAGGAGAAAGATGTTTCCTCAAGGGAAGATAAAGGCTAGAGTTATGAAGATGAAGAGGCTTTTTGGTGCTAATGGAAAGTTGGAAAATTAAAGTAGACAATGCAGTCATAAGTATCGGAGAAGCATAATAGCTATGAATGAACTATGTTCTATCTGCGTCAATCCAGTTGTATGGCCTTAGTCAAGTTACCTGGTCTCTTTCCCCATTCCTCTGTTAAGACATGTAACACATATAGAATAGGGCTTAACCAATATATGGCATTTATTGGTTAAGCCCTATTCTATATGTGAGCAGCCACATTCTGATATATATCTATATTTATCTGTACACACACACAGGGCAGGGCAAAAGTATACAGCTGTATATGAAACTGAGTTTATTTTTGTATTTATTAATTATGGTATTACTTAGTTCCATTACTACTGTAAACCTACTTTTGCCTCACCCTGTATACATAAGTGTTAGCTAAATATTTTCATTCACTGCCATCAAGCTTTATCTAAGAATTGGCATTGTAAGGATGAAGTCTAACATGGCAGTGATCAAATTTAGGAAAGGAGTGGGCAGAAATTAATGCTCTCTCTCTCTCTCTCTTTCTATATATATATAAATGAATTCAGAATATATGAATAAATGTATATAAAAGATGTATATTTATTTATAATGTATATTTATATTTACATATATGTAAAAAGAGAAATTGTTTCTATTACTTTATTACTATTAATATGTATATATATCAAACTACCCTAAATTTAATGGCTTAAAGAAAAACTGTTGTTTATTTTGCAAACAAATCTGCAATTTGGGCAGGGTTATCTGGAAAGACAGGGGGCATCAGCTCAACAGAGGACTGCAGCATTTACTACTTCCAAAGTGGCTGACTCCTCTAGCTGACAAGTTGATGCTGGATGTTGCCTGGGAGGACGCTGTGTTGGGGCTGAGGGTTGGTTCATTTACATTTGAGATTCTCCATTTGGCCTGGGCTTTCTCATGGCAAGGTTGGGGGCTTGGAAGGCTGAGTATTTCAAGAAAGAACCACGATGAAACTGTATTAATTCTTAAGACCAGGGTTTGGAATTGATGTAGCATCATTTTCACCCAAATACAGGGCACATTTTATATAAAAGGAAAAATGATTTAAAAGGAACATTCTGCTTCCTGTTCACATAAAGTTGCAGACCAAAGACCTCTTTGGATTTCATTCTGTTTCTGTCCCTTTTAGTCCTCTCGAGCAAACTAGTAATCCACAAGATCTTGCAATTGTATTTTTTTTGTTTGTTTAAAAATATGGAACTACATATGGTGATAGCTGTTAAGAAGACTTATTGTGGTGATCATGTCCCAATACACACAAATATCAAATAATTATGTTGTATACCAAAAACTGATATAATGATGTCAATTATAATGTCAATTATATCTCAATAACCTCCCCTCCCAACACCTCTGTGGGTGTTCTAGCGTTCTTTTTTTTTTTTTTTTTTTTCTTCGCATTTTTCCGAAGCTGGAAATGGGGAGGCAGTCAGACAGACTCCCGCATGCACCCGACCGGGATCCACCCAGCATGCCCACCAGGGGCCGATGCTCTGCCCCTCAGGGGCGTCCCTCTGTTGCAAACAGAGCCCTTCTAACCCCTGAGGCAGAGGCCACAGAGCCATCCTCAGTGCCTGGGCCATCTTTGCTCCAATGGAGCCTTGCTGTGGGCGGGGAAGAGAGAGACAGAGAGGAAGGAGAGGGGGAGGGGTGGAGAAGCAGATGGGCGCTTCTTCTTTGTGCCCTGGCTGGGAATTGAACCTAGGACTCCTGCACAGCAGGCCAATGCTCTACCACTGAGCCAACCGGCCAGGGCTGTTCTAGCATTCTTATTGAAGTATATTCCATTAGACAAAAGTCCACCTGCAAATCTCTTTGATATAACCCTTTCTCTACCTTGGGATTCTTCTAAAGCTGCTATGGCCTCTTAATTTAAGATTATTAGAAGTCCCATTGTTTATTTGAGAGAGTCTACCCGATGCCCTTAGATTCTCAGAGGAATCTTCTTTCAAGGGGTGTGGAAGACATTGACCTAAATCTTTCTAAGGTATTAACAAAGGATCTTTGACTTTGGTTTTGATCTTTGGCCTGACACCCTGTCTTAATTGGAGAATCCTCCACTGTACAAAGAGAATGAGTCTGAGGAATACTTTTATATTTAAATGTATCAAGTGCTGGATCTTTTATATATTTTCTTAAAATTTCCTTGAAAATTAAACAGTTCCTTTTTATAACTCATCTCTCAACATACTTATATGCGACTAAAGGAAGCTATTTGGAATTTTCAACATTCTGGCTGGAATTCTTTCGAACCAAGTACACCAGTTCATTAGTTATCTATTGTATTTTCTCTGTCACTGCAGGTGATAGTTTTGCTAAAATTTCTGCGCCTGATAAAAATAATGTTTCTCGAGATTTCCATAACAATCTTTCCACTTTCCCTCAGCCCTTCTAATAGGTTCCTCAAGGGCCACTTGGTTTCTACTAGCAATCTCTTCAAACCCCTGCCAACTTTTCCCACCATCCCAGAGTCAATAGCCCATCTATTAGGTTTGTTACAGCAGCATCCAGTTCTCAGAATCAACTTCAATTATCTATTACCATATGAGCAGTATTTCAAGTAGGCCCTGGCCAGTTAGCTCAGTCGGTTAAGAGCATCATACCAAAACAACGAGGTTGTGGGTTTGGTCCCTGGTCAGGGCACACACGGGAAGCAACCAAAAAATGCACAACTGAGTGGAACAATAAATGCCTCCCTTCCCCCTCCCCTCTCTCTCCCTTCTCTCTGTCTTTCTAAAAAAAGTTTGATTCCCCAGTTAGGGCACATAAAAGAGCAGCTCGATGTTCCTGTCTCTTTCCTGGAGTTTCTCAAAAAAAAGAAAAGAAAATCTCTAACAGTGATTTAAAACAATAATAATAGCACCTATTTTGCTCACAAATCTTGGACTTGACAGGGCTTGGGTAGTCAGTTTTCACTCAAGATCATTCATATGAGGCTGTGGTCAGACAGTGGCTGAGACTGAAATGATCATAAAGCTTTGTTACTCACAACTGACCTCTGTACCGGGACGACTCAGCTGGGATCGAATAACTGAGGTTGCTCAGTATCCCTCTCTCAATTTGATATCGCCACATGGTCTTTCTATGCAGTAGACACAGTGTAAGTGACTCTTACCTGGGAGCATGGGCTCCCATAGAAACTGCCCCAGGGGACACTGGCAGAGAATCCAGACATTTCCAACCTAATCTTGAAAGTCACCCAGGACCTCCTTTCCAGCACTCTATTTATCAGGGCCCTCACAAAGGCCTCCCAGGCTTACGGAAGCAATGGGTCGTGGACTCCATCTCTTGATTTGACCCTCTGATAAATAATTCACACACATGTTAACTCCAACTCAGAAAAGCTTTAAGGACAATTACTTTTAGTGGGAAAGGCAATCCAAACTTCTAATAATGGGGCAGGTTTGTGCCAATAGTGTTATAAACATCCCACGTGGGAGGAAATTGATGTGTGTCGATGGTCGGGAGGAAAAGATGATAGCCTTTTTTTTTTTTTTTTTAAGGTGATCGCTTGAAGATGTAGATTGGGAGAGAAAATTGGAGGGGGTCTGGAGAAACTGAAGATATCAAGTTCTCAACACATACAGAGATTCATCTTGTTAGAGAAGTTATTCTATGTTATTTAGAACAAGGAAGGTTGAAAATGATACTTTCTTTTCAAATGTAGGGGAATTCCAAGGTATAACACTATGTTCTAAGAATATCAGGTTTGGGGAATGTGCTCTGTTGGAGGCAGGCAGGAAATTCCCTTTGCACCGAGATCAGTATCTTTTTACCCTGCTCTGCAAATGCAAGTAGAAAGCTTGCTCTTGTTTCTGTGGTTTTTCAGAAAGTTACAGGGTGAATTTCCTTATGTCTTTTTATTGGTGTTCTTGATAACAACCAACCAGTGACTCTGTTATTTTTATAATTTAATGTGTTTATTTTTTCCTCTGAGAATTCCATACCTTTTGTGCAGCCAAGTTCAGAGTCATAACAAAAATTAAGGAGGCAGTATAGAGTCCAGACACCTGAGTTTAGCTATTCTACTCCTGGGCCACCTTGTCTCTGAGCCTTATTTTATTTTTGTGTGTCTAAGGCCTAGTGGATGTTGACTTCTACCTAATTGACTCCTATAAACAATACTGTGTGGGTCTTGTTTAAGAAGTGAATGGAAAACATAAAATATCTTTGAACTGATGTCTCTTCCAAACCTTCTCATGGTGCTTTCATTATGGGATTAGGTGGGTGAATTTCATCTTTCTTTCTTTCTTTCCTTCCTCCCTTCTTTCCTTCCTTCCTCCCTCCCTCCCTCCCTCCCTTCCTTTCTCTCTCTCTCTCTCTCTCTCTCTCCCTTCCTTCCTCTCTTCCTTCCTTTTTTCCTTTCATTAATTAATTAATTCATTCATTCATTTCAAGGTCTAAATTTTTTATGTCTAAAGCATCATTAGATCTAGAATAATTTCAGAAAATCCATGCTGTCTGGCACATTTCACTTTTAAGGACATTTTTATTTCTCTGAGTGTGTCTGGTCTGTAACTTTGAGAGTACCAGCCCTCTGCTGTCCATGGTTGTTTCATATATTTACACTTTTGACCTCTGCCTCTTCTTGCACTCAGCATAAATCCTTTTATATTGCTGTTTAATGGCTTTGTCCTGTTCTTCCATCTGTATTACCTGTTCCACAATGTCTGGCATATTTATAGGCACTCAGTAAATATATGAAAAAACAAAGAATTTATTTTTTTAATCACCTTCCAAAATGCCTATACACATTAAGCCAGAGTTGGAAGTTGGAAATGATAATCTTTCTAAACTGGGTACAAACATAGAACCTTTTGCTTCTGCCATTTTGAGAAAGTGATGAGTGCTGAAGATCAAATGAGAAAAGTGGCTGGTAGATGCTTCAAAGTCAGTCCAGTCTACAGGACTCCAGGAGTTACATGGGCAGTTGCCCTTTATCCCACACAGCTATAATAATACATGTGGCCAGGATCATTTACCAATCTTGACTTATTTCCCATCTCTGACCCTGTCTTTCTAATTCAATTATATCAGGTCACCATATATTTTAAACACATTCAGTTTACAGGAAAAGATTTGCTGTCGTAATTAGCTCTTAACTAAGGAGTTAGAGCCATGACAGGAAAGTCTAGCATCTTGTGGCAAATACACTTGGGTTAGACTAGGATCACTTAACTGATGGCACTTTGAAATCCAAGGGCAGTACTTGCATACTTTTCCATAATCATGGTCTACTAGACTTGGTTTCTTTATGCTACAGTCAACTGGAAACATTCCATTGTTGGGAATCTTTTATCATCTAATTGATCTAGTTTGGCAGCTCTTGTCATTCTTTATTATTTTTGAAACTATTAAACTTAATAATAAGTGCTCCTCCAGGGCAACTCTGCAAGGGAGGCAGCTTCTGGAGAGGGTCTCTAGTTCTGTTTCTGATATCTAATCTGTTCCCTCTAAATAATTAAATGACTAAGATTGTTCTTTTGTTCAAATGACCTTACCTGGGACAGGGATTTTTCCTTTTGCCTTCTTCCACTTTAATTTCTATTTTTAACAACTGTGAGTACACTGAGAACTTACAGTGCTGATCCTCCCTGTACTTGTTACTGCCGGTTGTGGACATTTTATATTCGCAATGGTGATTCTCGCAAGTTCTTCAAGTTACCACGTGGAAGTGCAGACCCAGTAGAGAGAGAGAACAGGACACCCTGGGTCCTATTCATTCCTGCAGTGCAGAGGCATTATCAAGTAGGCAATAGGAGCACTGTGCATTAGATCCAGATATAGATGTATCCTGATCCTCCCAGCCACGCCACTTGTATAAATGATACCTCTTTGTAAGTCTCAATGCCTACTTCTATATGAAAGAATGGTAACCTCTTACATAGAAGAAGCATTGTCTAGGTAAGTGAGAGAATTCTTCTGAAGTATTTAGCATTAAGTCAGGAGTATAATAAGTTCAATCAACAGTATCCATTATTATTACATTGCAAATAATGTATGTGTCCTGTGATTCTACTGGGAAAAAGTATTCAAGGCCCTCTCACCATAGGGATGTCAACTATTTCAGTGTTTGTTTTCAAGTTCATAGGGTCTCTTCTAGAAGCTTTGCAAATATGGAACACACCACTCTGTCATGCTTGCATGGCGATGCCGGTCATTTCAGGATTTTTCCACATCCCAGAACAATTTTTTTCTTTCCCCACTGTAGACACAGTTAGGATTGCCTGGCAGGGGCCAAGCTGACTAAATAAAATGAATGCAGCCTTGGCTGGGTGGCTTAGTGGATAAAGCATCATCTCAGTGCATCAAGGGTCAGGGGTCAATCCCTGGTCAGGGCATGTATGAGAAGTAACCAATAAGTGCACAACTAAATGAAACAACTAAGTGAAACAGTAAGTTAATGCTTCTCTCTTTCTTTCTCCCTTCTTGTCTCTCAAATCAATGGAAAAATTTTAAAAATAATAATAAATAAACAACAAATAAATAAAACAAACAAATAAATAAAATCAATATAGACTTTGTTGTCAGAGACCCAGGCGTTTCCCCAGGTCTCTGAGAGAGATTAGCATCTCTGAGCCTCTGGGTCCTCAGTGATAAAAGAAGTGGGAGACTTGCTCTGAAGGGTGCTCATGAACACAGAAGTGAGATCACTATGTTAAATGTTTCAGTTTGATACTGAGCGACAGAGGCACAATACAGAGGATCTATTATGTCTCATTTATTTCAACTGATAAATATTCCCTTCCCTCTCCCCCAGCATCACGGCACCTGCTGCTGGCATTGGCAGCACCTAAACTGTGGCTGGTAAGGCTCCCTTAGAAGACAATAGGGTGATGTGGAGTTAGCCTCAGCCAGAGGAAGCTTTTTGCCCAGAGAGAAAAATAAAGTCTGTTAACAGAAAGCTGTCACCCTTCCTTACTGGCCTTTACCAAAGACCTTATTCCCATGGGCAGAATGAGCAATGGCTACAGGAAAACAGGCCATGTGCATTTATACAGGGAGGGGTGTTCTATGGGATTAAGTGGGCGATGAAAAAATGATCACTATCATAACTTTATAACCTAGATATAAAAGAGAGAGAGGAAAGAAAGACCAGTTCTCTTCTTAAATATTTGCCATTTCATACCTTTTTGTCTTTGGGCAAGTCAATGAATTTTCTTATAAATCAGTAAGAAGTAGACTCAGATATTTGAGAAAAAGAATAGACCTTAGATGCCATGTGTACAGTCTGCATCTCACAGAGGAAGAAATCCAAGACCAGAGAGGGTGAAAAAACATGCCCAAGGTCAGGCCCTGCCATCTGTTTTGACTACCGCTAGAGAGATCTCACGACACGCACCGCCTCTTCTGGGAAGTGAGGTAAGAGTTGCCCAACCAAATTCTGAAATAAGGTCAGTTATAAATGCCAGCAGCAACCACTTTCTCTTTTATTATTAGGAAATGCTCATCTGAACTTGTTATCAGGAGACACAGACTGAAGGAAAAGGAACAGATTTTTTGTACATGTCAGGAAGCCAGGGGTAATAGAACATCCACTTTCTGGCGAAAGGTGAGATCATAAATCGTCATGAAATACACACTGCTCCTGAGCTCTTTGTGAAATCCTGGCTCCCTGAAAACAGTGGAGAGTGAAATCCACAACCATGTGCTTTTTGCGTGGGTGTGTTGGACAGAATGTACCTGATATTGGACCTCAGAAATGATCCACCACAAAGAAGGGCGCACTGTTTCTCAACAAAAGGGCATAAGGGGAAAAAAAAAACCTTTTTGTTTTGCTTTCCTTGGCTCTGCAAGTGTTTGCAAATTGCAGAGTCAGGATTCGAACCCAAATTCAATGAAGTTTAAACCCCAATAAAGCCAAAGAAATATTCCAACTCCAACCTTCTCCTGGCAGGTTGACAAGCAAACATCTCTTACAGCAAGATGATTAGAGTGCCACTGACAGGAATTGTGTCCGGGGCCGGGGGAAGGCTGGTAGTGCCAAGGTACTTGACGTGAAAGCTGAAACTGCAGGAACTATTCCAGATGAACTAGTTATCACAGAAAGGGAAGTTGCTTTTTGTGAACCGAAATCTGCAGGCACCTTCATCCCACCATAATGGAGACAGACTTCAGTGATTCGTTCGACCAATAGTCAATACCAGACCTTGTGTGAACCTAAATTTTGAAGAGAAGAGAAGAGAAGCTTGCCCAAACACAGACTGTCAGCATTCAAGAGGGAGATTCAGCGAGTGGGAATTCCCCTTAACATAACAACCCAAATACTCAAGACTAAACTTTTGATGACATATTATGTAGAATACAAGCAATTTATATATGACAAAAGTAGTAAATAACGCATTCTTAAAAAAATAGTTCAAATTTTATACTCATTCTTTATCTTGTAGATTCACTGATTTCTTAGTGTTCTTGCCTGTCTTTCTTCCTCTGAGAAAGGGCAGGAGCCTCCATGAAATACTTTCATTAGAAGTTGAGAAGTGGGAGCATCATGTCCTCACTGTATGAGGCCACTCAGTGGTCCTGGGTCCAGATAAATGGAGTTTTCAAAAAGCAAAATACTTGAGGCAACCATCACTAAAAGGTTCCTTCACCCCATCTCCTACTCCCCTGGCAAGACTTGAGGGCAGAGCCTTCTTCTTGAATTGAGACCCTGAAATTCCAGCCCACCTCCCTTTTTTCTCCAATATCTCTCTTTCATAAGAGTCCTCAGGTCAGTAATGCAAACTGGTCATTTAGAAGGTGATATTTGCCATTTATAGCACAGATGACTTGGGGTTCTGCCTCAACTTCTCTAAACCTCAGTGTCCTCGTTTTTAAAATGATAAGAAAGACTACTTCATAAGCCTAATCTTGCACATTAAGTGGGATAACATAGATAAGGCACCCAGTGTGTGTTATGACCCACAAAGTACAAATTTATAGAACAGAGTACAGTGACGCTCGAGCTTGGCTCCTACTCGGCGGATTGCTCCTCTCGTTACTAGGACACTGACTTTTAGGCCCTAATTCTTAGGTCTTAAGAAAAAATCTTAAGGTCTTAAGTCTCTTCCAGACAGACTCCACAAACCTTGTATTTTTATTCTGTGTAGGAAGAAGTTAACCTCTTTCCGGTCACTTGCACTGTGAACTGGTTGTTCCCCTCTCCTGCTCTCCAGCCCCAGAATCTCTTGCATTTGTCTTTCTCTCAAAGTACCTGCCCAGGTCAAATTTCATGATTCTGTTTATTCAGCATCTGCTCTTCATTAATTCAAAATTTCTCAGGTTTTCTTTCAGGCCTTATTTTGCTTACTCAAACACCTCTCTTAGACTGCACTCCTTGTCTGCAGACACCTGGGATCCACACGGGGCCTTCTGTTTTCCACACTTGTTTACCCCAGGCAACCACATAAACATGGGTGAGCTTCTGCACATAGGTGGATGGAAGGCTGGGCGTGTGGGTGTTATTCATTTATCATCTGTGCGCCACTCATTAACTGCTTACTGAGTACCTCCTTAGTACTCAGCATTTTTTCAATCTCAGAGGATATGTATATCAATATAAAATAATTCCAGTCCTCAAGAAACTTAATTTGGGTGAAGATAAACACAAAACATTTAATACAATGTCATTGGCTGCACATTAGGATTACCTTGGCACATTAAATAGAGAAGCGGAACCCAATCCAGACCCGTGAAATCAAAAACCCTAAGTAGGGTCCATGCACTGGTGTGTTCTGATAGCTTTCGAGGTGACCCCACAGTGGAGCAAGGTTTGAGGATCCCTTGGATAGAGGAAAATGTGGGATGCTTTGATCAGACAAAGAAGAGGCTCTTACCCTATCTGATAAGCTACAACTCTTTAGGAAAGATGATAGCTGAGCTGAATCCAAACAGCTGAGTTGTCCAGGTGACAATGTGGGAAAACCATTCCATGCATAGAGAAGCAAGGTGAATTCACAGAACTGCAAGTAATTTGCATAGACTTCAGAGAGTGCTCTGGTTTTTGGACTTTTATCTGGCAGGCAAATGGGGGCCACTGAAGTTCTATTAGCAGGGAGATTGTGTGATTAGTCTTATGCACATTTGAAGTACCAGGACATCAACTGGGGAAGGAATTTTACTTTTCTTTTTTTATAATTTTTTTTAATTTTTTATTTATTCATTTTAGGGAGGAGAGGGAGAGACACACACACACACAGAGAGAGAGAGGAGAGACAGAGAGAGAGAGAAGAGGGGAGGAGCTGGAAGCATCAACTTCCATATGTGCCTTGACCAGGTAAGCCCACGGTTTCGAACCGGCGACCTCAGCATTTCCAGGCCGACGCTTTATCCACTGCACCACCACAGGTCAGGCCGGATTTTATTTTTATTTTAACTTTACCCCATCAAGAACTATCTCCCCTTTAATAAAACGTTCAAAACTGTTGGCACTTCTCTTTGTTTCAGACGTTACAAAGAGCAAACTCTACCCAGGAACTAACCTTTGCCCTATCCTTTCCTAAAATGAAGGACAGCTGATCTCTTCTTTGAACATGGCTAGACTAAAGCAGAGTTCCTTAATATTCTCAGCTGACTGCAAAGAACCACATACCTTCATCCAGATGAATCACAGGTACATGCAGATGGCTGCAGAGCCAAAGGTACTGAGACATTTTCATTTGTAAAAGTATTCTGTCACTGATAGGATGCTCACTCTTGGCAGGGGAAACCCAAGGATTGTGCCTGATACAGAGAAAATATAATTCATTTCCTGGAAGATGGGCTGAACTTTAAAGAATTAGCAATAATGACAAAGTGATATTTTCCTAATTTTCAGCACGTAAGTTCATTCACATGTCAATCAAGCCCTTGAAATAGCTTTAGATGTTGTTTGTGGTGGCGATGTTATATTGTTTATGTTTTGGTTTTTTTTAATTTTTTCCTTCAATTTAAGATTCACTATTCATATAATGACAATATATTATGCAAGAAGAAGGAAGAGGAGTAAGAAGAGAAAAAGAAAATAAAATTTAATGTGTATTCTAAGTGTGAAATAATGATTACAAACAAACAATCAAAAAATCTCTCAGGAGGGAATTCAGAGTTGTTAAAAGGTGCTAGGAATTTTATAATCAATAGCCTCGAAAGCCATTTTGAGAGAGAAATCTGAATCCCAGGAAGGCTGGGAGACTCAGTCAGGTTGCACAGGGAATTACTTTATAAAAAAGCCAGAGCCAGAGACCCATCCTCCCACAGTAAGTATGATTTGCTTTCCATGATGCCAGAATACTCCAAATGACTTCTGAGAAGAAAAAGCATCTCATCATTTCTTCTCATATTTATGTCAGGGGAAACTCTTATGAGAGGAAGCCTGTAAATAAGTAAAATGTCATAACTAAGTGTATTTTAGTAAAGAAACAAGCACAAGATCACGGTGTTCCAGTTCTCAACAGGCTCCTTTGTTTATTTATTCAATGGCTGTTATCTTTAGTAAGTGACACTTGCATGTCACATTGCATTTAGGTGTGTCAGAATGACTAGTTTTACTTGTTCTTCAGTTCTTAAGGCTAATTATTATTTTTAACACCTTTTGATATGCTAAGGAAGGCTAGTAAGAGTAGGGTTTCTCACGTGTTTACTAGTCATCGCCTTCATCTCACATATACATAATTTTCACTACTTTCAAAGTGTCAATAAATTAGTATATTTGAGTCCCCTAAGAACATCAGAAAGCAGCTTTTACCTTAGTATTCTTCTGAGGAAATATATATTTAAATGACAGAAGAGTGGTGAAAAATGTGATATCACACCATACAGTTTCAAATCTTTACTCTGTCACTCACCTGCTGTGGGGACTTGGATAAGTTTCTCAACCCCTCTGTGCCACTATGCCCCATCTGGAATGTGGAGCAATGTGAGTAGATATTTCATGTACCTATTTTTAGAGTTAAATGGGGTAATCTATGCAAAGAGCTTATTAAATCACTTGGCACATTTTAATTGTGTTATATTGTTCGCTAGACTAGTTATCCATTCATAACATATATTGATAGCTTCTAATAACTAACACTTAAAGAATGCTTACTATTACCACATACCACTCTAAGAACTTCACTTTCATAATACACTGTTTGAGGTAAGAGCTATTATTAATATCGTTGTCTTATAAAGGAGGAAATTGAGACACAGAGAGACAAAATCACTTGTCCAAAGGCTGGGAGATTGCAGAGCCCAGACTCAAACTCAGAAGGTCTGATTCTAGGCTCTGCTCAGTCAGCTGCCAGGAAGAGCTGTGTGCTAGGCATAGGGCAATAGCTATGAGAAGCACACAGGTCCTGACCTCAGGTTGCTCACGGAAAACCAGTGAGTGTGAAGCCAGCCCTCTGTAAAATGGTAGCTCAGAAGAGAGTTCTGAACCCTTCCTGGGAGCCTGGAAAAGTGGCAGTTACTCCCAACCTTCCTGTTGTTCAGACCTGCTTTCTGCCTTCTCTGCTGGCCACACACACCCTGAGCAGAGAATCACAGCATTGCCAAACAAACCTTGGGTCCTCCCTACAGCATGTTTCCTTGTGCTGAAAAGTCACACCCAGATTCCAGATCCCTGATCATCTTCTTATACAGGTCCTGTCATTTTTATCATAACCTTTCTAATGTTCTAAATTTTCTTTCCGTGGGTTGTCAAGCAAATACATTCTTGGCATTCAGGGGGAACTCCTTGTTCAAAACGCTACACGTTACGAAGGCAGTGATCCAGCGCACATTTTTTTGGTGCATCCAACCTGGGAGCCACAGTGCCAGAGATGAAGTCACGTCCTTTCAGTGCCTCGATGCCATCTTTCCTGAAGGAGGGGCCTGTGTTTCTTCTGCGTCCAGTTTCTCATACGTATATTATGATTTCTGCTTTTGTAAAACAGGACATTGCTTAACCATGTCCTTATGGGAGGAAGCACAGCCCAGCGAGCAGAACAATGATTTGAAAGTCCTGGGTTCTATTTTCAGCTCCACTGTTGACTCGCTGTGCATCCAGCCCTAAGAAGGTCAAAAATGGAATGGCCTTGTGTCTGACGACTTTCTCTGTATGTGCAGCTCTAGATGGAAAACAAATCAGGCATCTGGCTCTCAGCCTTGAGGAGCTGTGGTCTTTGGAGAATAGATGTGTAGTCACACTTTGTTTTGCTCTTTAAAGCAAAAGAACAGAACAAACTCTCTGGGGGGAGGGGGAGAGAATGAGTTGGCAGAGAATGGAAGAAAGAAATCGAATAACCTTTTAAACAATCCAGGGGTTAAAGGATTGTTCAAGGCATTCAGATCAAAGTAGGCTTTTTGGAATAAGTTGGAACTGCACGCATTTGCAAAGGGAAAGGGCTAAGGTTTGAAAGGTTTCTCCAAACTTGAACAATAGCAGGCGTCCAGGACTCTGCCTATAGGGCCAGGCAGGGTCTGACAGCAGGAGAGACTTGTGGACACACTGGGAAGTCCAGGCTCACTCTAAAGCCACTGGTTTGCTGCTACCCAGCATCTGCTGTCTGTCAAGGAGACAGGCCTGAATAGCTGAGTTTTCAAGAGAAAGAAAACAATTAGATTTTTGCCAAAGAATTCTTAATTTTTAAATAATGGAACCTAATCAACTTTTAAAGAAGTACTGACCAGGCAAAGCCAAACATATCATAGTCTAGGCAGTGTACTTCCCATGTCTCTTCTACCTGTGGATGAAATGGAGTTTCATAAGGGTTTTAATTCCCTACTCTGCTATGAATGGATTGAAGCTACATATAAAGCACAGGTGTTACAGTGACACTCAGCCTTGGCTGTGCATTGGAATACCTGTAAGATTTAAAAACATTGCTGTCTGGATTCCAGCACAAAGAGCCCTATTTAATTAGAGTGAGCTTCAGTCTGAGCACGGCACTTTTTAAATATACAATACTTCCCAAAGGAGTCTAATGCACAAGCATGATTGAGAGGAAATATTAGGGCAAAGTTTAAGAATTTTAGAAAGTTGGGTGAGTTTTAACTTGAACAGCTAATTCCTGAAAGTGGGACAGAGAATGGACATTCAATATCAATTGTTTTTTTTCCCCCTTAAACTAGGACTCTTAACTCTAGCATCATTGTTGGTGGCCTTAATGTCCTTAGGCTCATTAGGAACCAAGGCTGACAACAGATTGCCTGGCAAACATGAGTATTGTTGTAAAGATCAAATACAACAAAAGCCAAAGGACACATGCATGCAAGCTTAAACATAGATGAGTATTTACAGGGGACATTAATTCATTGTCTGATGACCATGAACCAGGCAGTAGAGCAAAACAAGCCTTTTACAAATGAAATTCAATCTCTTTCCACATTCTAACAGCTGTACAAGTGACCACATGAAGCTAATAACTGGTGCATAAAACTAATACTTTTTGGAGTTGTTTTTCTCCTTATTTTGTACACCTTATGCATGATAAAAAAAAAAACATGATTAAGTCTCACTGGTTATATCCCTGGCTAGTTCTTATTTCAGTTTTGTTTCTATTGCTCTATTTCTCATAAAAGACATTAATGTGAATTGAGTATATTAGGTCATGTGCAATGAGAAGTTAAATGGGGCATTTCTTCTTGTCTAAGTGTTTCAGCAGAGGTCCAATACATTTGATGCCAACTTGCTGCATTCTAAAGCTACCTATAAAGGGACCTGCTAAGAAGTTATGGAAGTGCTTCTACCCATGTTACCACATTGGCAAACTCCAAACTATCAAGAATGACTTTAGAGAACCTGGCACTGAGGATTTATTTGGAGGGTGTTACCAACTTGGTAAGTGTCTTCACTTTCACACTCCACCCAGAGAGATGTGTTTCTTCCTTAACACAAACCAAAAGAGAGACAAGTCAATGGAACCAATTGGAGAATTTGATATATATCTTCTGGACTTTAAAGACAAAGGGACTGAGGTCTACTCATACTTCAGACATAGGGACTGTGGCCTGGACTACCTTTTTTTGATGCCTAGAACTGAGCTATATAGGAACTAATCAGCACTTCCAGACTATGGTGGGATAAACAGGATCCTCCATAAAAAAGGCACATTGGGTTCTATTAGGACAGATTGTTACTAGTGGGAATATACCACTAGTAGCCAAGAGAATGAAGAAACATGAGTGGTTAGCCTGAGAGGTTATACCTAGACTCAGTGTATCAATTGTTAGGAGATGCCCTGTAATGTAGGCAAAGAGAGGTATCTTGTAAAAATTTTCACCAAGATGCCCATAAGACAAATGCCAGTTAGGATTTCCACTACACTAAGAGGATCGCAATGACAGATTATAACAGCATCAGTAAAGTGTATTTTACCTTTCCACCTTCTCCTTGATTGCCCACCTTCTCCTATCTCTGGAAAAGCCAGAAATCACAGCAAAGGGGGAAAGATATAGATAGGAAACTAACCTGGCCCACGTCCTGTTCTTGGATTTCCAACCCAAGTGGTAATGAAGCTTTGTAAGAGAACAGAGCTAAAGGCTACCTGGATTAGACTTTGTATTGCATTCAACTTTTTACTAACTTAAATTGTTTTTCATTTAATACCTGTTGGTACTCAGAAAAGCCAATGGAGAAATTCCCAGAATTTTACTGGTTAGTGCAGGGGTCGGGAAACTTTTTGGTTGAGAGAGCCATGAACACCACATATTTTAAAATGTAATTCCATGAGAGCCATACAAGGACCCATGTACGTTATGCATTATCCAATAAAAATTTGGTGTTGTCCCAGAGAACAGCTGTGATTGGCTCCAGCCATCTGCAACCATGATGAACATGAGCGGTAGGAAATGAATGGATTGTAATACATGAGAATGTTTTATATTTTTAAGCCATAGGTTCCCGACCTCTGGATTAGTGGAACCTGGAAGGTTGGGGGTGAATATCCAAATATCGATTTGAAGAGACAGAATTGAAATAAAAATTGTGTTTTTTTATAACCTACCAGGTTCAGCTTATACAGTAAACCAGTTTAACTTAAATACATAAAATACTTTTGTGGTGCAGATTCAATTTAATAAGACTGCCATGTGATGTCCCAGCCATTTTTTCAAATTCTTGTCTTTATAATCAGCTTTGCTATCTCAAAGATATATTATGTTACAGTAGCATTTCTGAAGGATGCTAAAAGATGTTCCCTAAAAAAGAGTTCCATGGTCAAATATACTGGTAAAGGTACTTTACTCAAAAAACAAGTCTTCTAAGAGTCTCTAATAGTTTAATATGTGTTGTGAATCTATAGAAGGGGATGCTGTATGTATAGCATTTTCAAACTCATTTGTCCATGGAATGGTTTTATTCCCCAAATTTCTGGCTTGTATCTAATAAATATTTTCTGAACATTACTATGTGTAGGTATGAGGTAGGGGTGTTAAGGATTAAATAGCCACATAAGACATTGTCCCTAACATGAAAGACTTCATATTTTAATGGATTATTTATCTCAGTCCCTTATTCTGTAGAATTCCCTTTGGAGGGATCTTTCTCTATACCAATTTCCCAGATTTCTGTCCCCGAGAAGCTGTTTGTTAACACAAATATATAAATCACCTGAGAATGAGTAGCCTTGTAAGAAAGATGTATTTTCATAAAACAAAATAAACACCTGCATTTGCAGCCAGGCATAACAAAAATGCCTTGGTTGCCTTTTCTCCCCATCCTTGGTCGGTTTTAGCTGAGGATAGAAATCCTTGACACGGTCACAAAGCCATCACCTCTTTTCTCTTTTTTCCTTTGGGTCTGACTCCTTCCCCTGTATGAGACACCAAATCTCCACACTTTCCTTCCTCTGCTCACTCAGGAAAGCTCTGACAGAAGCCATTTAAATTTGTTTGGACTTCCTATGAGACATTTCTACAAAGGTTTTAGTTATATGTTGGCGATTACTAGACAAATTTTGGCACTTAATGGTCTTCTTCATCAGCCTAACACACGTGCACATACAAGCATGTAAGCATGTATGTGTGCATGCACACACACACATACACACACACACACACACAGTCTCTCCTTAAAATAGAACCAAATCCATGGTCTTCTTTCAGGTGAAGTAAAAGGCTTGTGTTAAGCAACAGAAATTTCTCTACCTCGTCGTATTCCAAAGGATGTTCTCATCTGGGTGTTTTCTTATGCTATGGCTCTCTTCCATTCCCAAGTGGGTCTGCATCCAATTAACTGTGGCATCTGAATCTTGATGAATGGTGTGGAGGAAAACATGCAAATGCAAATGAGAAAATTTCCCCTGGATCCTGGTAAAACCTGCTAATGCCTATCTTTCAGCACAATGTGGATTAGCAGGGACTTTGTGCCTAAGGAGCTGTGAATTTATCAGATGTCAAAAGGAAATGGCCCACTGGGCCTAGACATATATAACTTCCTCTTGTCTTCTGGTCACTATAGGCTCCATGGAAATTTCCATTATACGGAGAGACCCAATTGTCCAGCCACTATGCCCTGAAATGCAATCTCTTCCTCCAAATCTTCTGTACATTGCTGACTCCATTCTTTCACATTTCACATCAACTATCAGACCTCTGCCCAATAGGTGTGGGCCCTGCATCCGGGGATCTCATCCATGAATCCTTGTGGGCAAAGGACAAACACATAGACTGGATCATACACTATAGCTGAAATTGTTATTATTTGGATCATCAAAATCAGTCTGTAAAAAATCTTTTTAAATATTTTAGGTACTTGACCTCTTCAATATATTTTTCAAATATACTATATGCCAACTTCTTCCACCTTTTGCTATTGTATTGATATATATCACCACTTGTGTCTAGGCCACCATCATCTACAACCACAATAATAGGTTTCAACTAGACATCCAACTTATACTTTTGTCCTCTCCAATTGATTGTTCACATATACAAATAAATAAATAGAGATTTCTACTTCCAGCCAAAATGGAATAACAGAATCAACTTGAAACAATTAGAAAACTATGTAATGATTTTCAGATGTTGGCCTAATGGTAGCACAGGACTGTAACCCCCCCCCCCTCAAATAAGTAAAGCAACAATATGACTAGAAGTGATCGACTATCCCAGTTTGCCTGGTACTTAGGGGTTTCCCCGAAAATGAGACTTTCAGTGCTGAAACTGTAAAAGTCCTGGTTTAACCAGGAAAAACTTTTCCATCCTAAAAGTCTTGTGATTTCACCAGCTAACTTATGCTTATAGGAAGCTTCCAACCTCTGGCACAGGAATATATGTGCAACACTCTCAAAATATTTAGAAATTGAGCCATAAATCAAAGAGAAAATGACAAGAAAAAATTGAAAATGTTTTGATCTGAATGAAAATAAAAACACAGTATACCAAAATCTGTGGAAAGCCACTAAAGAACTACTTAGGGAGAAATTTAGAACATTAAATGGTTACATTAGAGAAAAAGAACGACTTGTATATCAATGATCTCAACTTCCACTTTAAGAAACTAGAAAAAGAAGAAAAAATTAAACCCAAAGTAAGAAAATAAATAAATACTTAAATCATTAAAATAAAGGCAAGCTACTCTAATCAAACATTTACCCAGGTATTATCTTAAATGCTTTTGGCCCACTGTCTTTTCTAATCTTGTTACAATCTTATGGGTTAGTCATGATTATGATCTTGCTTTTCTTTTTATTTATTTATTTATTTATCAATTACTGTTGACATTCAATGTTATATTTATTTAAGGTTTACAGCATAGTGGCTAGACATTCATATAACTTAATAATTCTAGTCCCCCCTTGGAACTATACATAGTTATTAAAATATTATTAACTATATTCTCTATGCTGTATCTTACATCCTGTGACTAGTTTATAACTGCCAATTTATACGTCTTACTCCTTTCACCTTATCCCATTTTTCAAATAGGGAAACTGAACCTTTCTGGGGTTAACTATCTTTCTCAAGTTCATGGTAGTTAGTTAAGATTCAGAGCTGTGATTTGAACTCAGATCTCTGTGCAACATCCTGCAGATTTAATTGAGCATATTTATGTTAAACATATTTTATCTTCAAATGTGACATTTCTCTATTTTACCTATACACATATGTATATAATATAAAAGATACATCAAACTTTGAGTGTATTTTATATGCATAAGATATACATATATGTGTATGTTGGAAAAACAGCTGCGTTAGGCTTGCTTGCTTGCTTGCACTTAGCGTAATTAGTGCGTGAGCACGTTGCAGAGCCATGTGTATATAGCCTGTGTAAGGCTATGTGTGTTTTGACTCAGGGCGGATTGTGGATTGCGGATTGTCTGTGTGACACTGTAAGGGGCCCTTTTGTTGTTCCTTTGTTGCCATGAGAAGCGGTTTTCCCCTACCTGTTTGCCCATCCACGGGTGAAGAATCCAATAAGCAGGAATGGCCCAATGCTTTCCAGCGCCGCAGTTCCTCTACCATCTGCCCAAATCCAATGTGAACCTGCTTGGCCTTACCACTGGCATTACAGTGTATAGTATATTTTACATACAATAAAAAAAATGTCAAATCTTATATGTATGTATTTATATGTATATACAATATAAAAATGTACATACACTACATTCATGTGTATATATAATGTGTATATACACATATATATGTATACATACACACACTGAACCTTTATCAACCTAGAATCACAAGGCCCCATTCTACTAGCATGTGGGAGAACAGTTCAGAGATCAGCCATTACTATCATCATCCCTTAAAATTGTTCTATCAATGAAATGATCTGCCATGAAGGACATCTGTTTAAACATAGTCTGTGACTAGAACCCATGAAGAATTTCCATTTGTTCCTGCCAGTTTTTTAAGCTATGTGTCCTTGAGTCATAGAGACATGGATGGGCAGCTGAGAGTGTCACAGTGTGTACTCCGTGGCCACCAAAACTCACTCAAGTGCTAATATCTGCTCATAAGAATAAACCCAGCCTCCTCAAAACATCAGACAATCAAATTTGTGTCCTTTCTGTGAAAAGGCAAATGCATCCTTTCCAAGCACAACGTATGTACTAGAGAGCACTGGGTGCCTGACCCTCTTTCTGGGACTACCTACACAATTACTGTGTCATCTTAGGCAAGTTGCTTTTAGATTCTCTGCCTTCTCTTTTAAGATCCTCAGTTTTTCCTTCTTTTTTTTAGTTATCAAATAGAATAAAGTAAGCATCTTCGTACAGTTGTTTCTCGCCATATCGTGGTTCACTTTTCACGGTCTCACTATATCGCAGATTTTTCGCTATATCGCGGGATTTTGCGGTATATAGGTATTTTTATATACCTATTATTTTAATTATTTTGCAGCAAAATAAGCATGGGAAAGGTTAATAACAGTGTGGGAAAGGATTATAAGAGTGTAGGGAAGGTTTATAAAACCCTAATATAAAAATATATAATATAAATAATAAATATAAGGTCACTACTTTGCAGATTTTCACCTATCGCAGGGGTTATGGAACCTAACCCCCATGATAAACGAGAGACACTGTTGATCATTTTCTACCCCTTCTCTCGTATAGTTTATAAGTTTTGACTTGCTTCTCAGTATAACGCCTGCGTTATCAGTTCCCAATCTCTATGAAAGTCAAATCACAATATTCACCTACTCCAATTCCTCTGATAGCCTTCTGTTTCACTAGAATAAAACCTTAAGTTATTCAATGGCCTTACAGATGCCCTACGATGTAATTTTCTCCCATCCTTCCTGCCCAGACTCCTCTGTTATTTCTCTGACTTTATTTACTACTCTATCTCGCTGCATTAGTTTGCTGGGGCCAGCATGACAAAATACCACAGAATGGGTGACTTAGGTAATGAAGGTTTATTTTCTCACAGTGCTGGATGCTAGAAGTTCAAGATCAAAGTGTCGGTAGATTTGGTTTCTTCTGAGGTCTCTCTCCTTCACTCGCAAACAGTGGCATTTTCACTGTGCCTTCACATGGTCAGTCTTCTGGTGTCTTTTGTGTTCAAATTTCCTCTTCTTATAAGGATGCCAGTAGAATAATGTTAATGCCCACTCCAATTGCCTCATTTTAGCATATTCACCCCTTAAAGAGGCTTCATCTCCATATAGAGTCATATTCTGATGTAAGGGGGTTTAGGGCTTCAACACTATGTGAAATTTGGGGGAAGACAATTCAACCCATAACACCCTCACTCTGCTCCAGTGAAACCGGCCTTTTCTATGTGTTTCAAACAAACTCTTGCCTTTGCACTCAAACCCTGTAAAGTACACTAGTGTCTGCTGCAAACTTGTAACTTTAAGGACACTTCCTTAACTGAATGAATATGTCAACTCTTGGCTGGAACACTATGTTTGTTAGGTTTATCCCAAACTTCTTTTGGTTCATTTTCTAACGCCTTTTCAATTTCTTGTTCTTTGCCTCCTTAACTTTATATGACTTTACAGTTTGGCTTTTCTTATTTCATTCAACTTGTTCAGTGTATGGCTTTTATCTTTACCTCTGGCTGAGTTGCTGTATTAGATTGTACTAATTCATTCATTCACACACATTCATTCAAAGAAATTGTACCAGGTTATGTACCAGTCACTGTTGGAATCTAAGAAGACACAGAAAAACATTAAGATTAGGATCATTCAGGATTAATGACTACAGAAGTGGTATACAGAGGGTTCTGTCAGAGCCATGAGAAAGAATATTTAAATAAATAGGTATTAGGAAGTGTTCTGGAAAGAGGAGGCAATGCAGCTGAGGTTTGAAGAATGAATAATGGTTAACCAAGCATTTAATGGGAAAAGGATTGTCTAAGCAGTGTTAGCATCATGTGTGAAATTGCGGACACATGAAACAGCATGAAAAGGACAAAATAAAGGGCATGCTGAGAAGTGTGGCGTAATGACACTTAATAGACATGGGGATGGAGAATAAAAATCTTCCATACTAAGGCAGTGTCACTTGAAAGCTCTAGGAAGCATTAACAAATTCTTAACAAGGGGATAATTTGGTCAGATCTCAAATTTAGGATCACGGAAGAGGATGATTTATAAGTGCTAGTTTGGACAAAAAAGACCCATTAGGAAGTTATTGTAGTAATTCTGTTGTGAAAAGAAAAACAAAAGAACCCGAATCAAGGCAGAGGCACTAAAGATAGAATGGAACGTCTGGTTGTACGACTAACGAGGGAAATTCAATCTGCACGATTGGTGTCGAGGGTAGACATGGAAGCTAAACAAGAAGAACAACCTAAAAGAACTCCAAGCGTTCCAGGTTTGGCCATGAAAGAGATTACGATAGTATTTGTTATGGGAAGAAGAAGAAACAAATTCGGTTGCAGACACATTGTGTGTGAGTCATCAGAAGAGCAGTTGTATTTATCATTTTTGTAACACCTAAGGACTTACAGAGCATATTTTGATACAAGAAAACCTCAGTTGGTTGAGGTTGTCTTATTCTATTGTAAGATTTCTATTTTTCTAGTCACACCTTAAAATCAGCAAAATGAAAAATGCTAGAGCTACTTTTAGATGAGACCAAGTATAATTAAAAAGGTAGAGTACATCTACAACCCCTCCCCCTCTCTGCTGCCTCTCCTATGGTGCAGATGTCCTTGGGACCCCCAAAATTTGGGTGGGTGACTCAATATGACATGGCATAAACATCAACCATACTACAGTGACCACATAGTTATCCCGTGATCTCTACTATATAACAAAATGTAGTTATTAATGCAGAAGTATAGAGCTTCCCAAATAAAGTGTTTTCTCTTGACCTCAAAAATCTAGTGAAGTAGGCAAAAGAGACAATATTTTTTGGTTTTTGTTTCCTGATGATACAGCTGATGACTAAAGAGATTAAGTGACTTCTCCAAGGTCAAACTGATTCTGTGGTGAACAAAACTGCTCTTTGCAGGATATCATAAAAGTTCCCCCAAAGAGCACACTTACAAGAGATATATAATCTGTTCCCCATAGCAGTTTAACAGTAATAGTAATTTAATCTTCTCAGTAATCAATCCAGGCTTTTCCACTTAACCAGTGAAATTGCAAGTGGAAACTATAGAACCTGAAACTCTACCTTTCACTTGTCTATATTGATTCCATTTGATTGTTAGTGATATTAAGGCAATGCATGGTATCATCTCATGTTTCACAACCAGGCCCCTCCAAGAAGAGCAACCCACAACACGAAAGGTGTTAAGTTCTCTTCTTGGCTCTAATGGGTCATTAAATCCTGCTGTCTTTTTCCCAGCTGTTTAGGACTAGTTAGCTTTCATTCTAATAATTATCTTCATCATTATTACTTTTTGTGTGTGTATGACAGAAACAGAGAGAGACAGAGAGGGACAGATAGGGACAAACAGATAGGAAGGGAGAAAGATGAGAAGCATCAATTCTTTGTTGTGGCTCCTTAGTTGTTCATTGATTTCTTTCTCATATGTGCCTTGACCGGGGGACTACAGCAGATCCAGTGACCCCTTGCTCAAGCCAGAGACCTTGGGCTTAAGCTGGTGAGCCTTGCTCAAACCAGATGAGCCCACGCTCAAGTTGGCGACCTCAGGGTTTTGAACCTGGGTCCTCTGTATCCCAGTCCAATGCTCTATCCACTGCGCCACTGCCTGGTCAGGCTCATTATCATTATTTTTATCAGTATTATTAAGAATCTCTTAAATTTCAATCTGAACCGGAATACCTGCTGAGATCATATTCTTATGAGGTTGTCATAAATTATCATTTGCAAAACACTAATATTTCAGAAGTTGTAATTCTCTGTCAAGCTCACTATTATAATATCATAAATTGCTACATTGCATGGCTTTTTAGAAAGTTTAATATATTACATATATATGATTAATCCTCCATTCATTACTTTTTTATTGCTGTGGTTTCTCAGGAATGCAATTTGCAGGGTTTATGTAAATGTTTTTATTTAGTGTGATAAATTAAAACATGTTTCTTTTGTAAAAGTGAGAAAGGACAGTAATTTGATTCTCTGCAGAGATGACAATATATTGGAGACAGCTAGAAATGTTTTATCTTTATATGAAAATTCCAAGCTGAAAAGAATAAAATTGCCTCCTCTCTCTAAATGGTTTTACCTCAAAAGCATTATGCAATTATCTACAAAAGAATGTGTTATGTTACACAATTACTGCCTTTTTCTTAGCTGGAGATTTCAAAGATAGATAGATGAAAAATGATGTCCTCAAAGAAATACCAAAAGTTTATCTGAGCAAGCTTTTTTGTATTTAATAAATACAAATTGTATATTTTATTTAATATCTATAACTTTAACTTGTTCTGCTCTCTTAACATGGCTCAGGAGGCCCTTCATGCATTCTCTAACCTTACCTCCTTCCACTTTCTCTAACTTCACTGTCATCTTTTCAGTTCACTGAACACCACAAGCTCATTTATCATGCCACAGGGCCTTTGCGTGTTCACATACTTCCTACCGAAACTTCACAACTGCTATTATCTATTCGAGATGGTGTCTATCATTTTTTTCTCTATCTCTTTACCTTGTTTGTTTATTGTGCTTATCAAAATTTTCAAAAAGAAAAATTAAGTTTATTTTTATTGGTCTTCCCCAGCTCCATCTATGTTGCTACAATGTCTTTTTTAGATATTATGTATGACCAGTGGCTAGTACTGTGCCTGATATGTCATTGGTGTTCACCATATTACTTGTTGAATGAATGAATGACAGAACTGTCTACTAAGATTTTGAGTTGTTTTCTTATATACTTAAAATATATTATACTCATTTATGTTAAACAGACATATTCCTATAAGGAAATAATAAGCTGTGAGGAAGGGAATAATAACTGAGCTTTTTGAAACAGAATCCACTTTCTAATATGTCTCACATGTTATTTAAATGGAAGATGAGGCATGAAACTGTCAATGTGAGATGGTTAATAAATATAACTGTGGAATTTGTTGACAATAAGAGCCCTGTCTGCTTGGGAGAATGAAATGCAGTTTCTGTACCACTTCCCCACCTTCCTCAAATTATTTCTTCCTTAAGTTACAATAAAGAAATTCTACAGAAAAGAAAAACTGCAATTTAAACTCAAAGGAAATAATTATTTTCTAACTTAAGTAGCATACAATTTCATTTGTTTGGTTTTCATTCATGATGAAGACTAGCCCAAACTTTAAAAAAAAATCTTTCCTGAATTTTAGAAACCATTATAAAAGTATTACATCATTCCTGAACCATTGATAGCTTGAAGTTCTTAACTCTAACTTAAAAAAAAGTTACAAGCATGGCCATGTTTTATGATGTATAAGACATGCTAAAAAGATGTGAATGCAAACCTACATGTGTTCCATGGATCCGTTCTTCTCTTTCAGGACTTAGTACCATAGAGTCAAGCAACCTGGGTTTGAATTTTATCTCAGCTATTCACCGACTGTGAGCTGTATGGAAAATTCCTCACCTGTGTGTGTCTCAGGATCTTCACCTATATCATGCAGTGGTTATAGGATTAAGAAACAAACCACAGGTAGTGCTTAGAATAGTATCCTGTGCTTAATACATGTGGCCAGCTTCAAATGCAATTCTGTAGACACTTAGGTTCCAGAGATTTCTTTCTCTTTTCCCCCCCTTCTTTTCCAAGTTAAAGGAAGGGAAATAGTCTCCCGCATGCACCCTGACTGGGATCCACCTGGCAACCCCCATGTGGGGCCAATGCTCTGCCCATCTGGCATCATGCTGGCACAAAGCTATTTTTAGCACCTCCACAGAGCCATCCTCAGTGCCTGGGGCTGATGTGCTTAAACCAATTGAGCCATGGCTGCAGGAGGAAAAGAAAAAGAGAGAGAGAGAAGGGGTAGAGAAGCAGATGGTTGCTTTTCCTGTGTGACCTGACTGGAAATTGAACCCAGGACATCCATACATCAGACCAACTCTACCACTGTGCCAATCAGCCAGGGCCCAGAGAATTCTTTCAGAGATTCCACAGATATTTGATCCAAACAATGCTGTTAAAATATTTTTCAAAATTAGTAGGAAAAAATAAAAAACTTATGCTGATGCAATGTATACCAAATTTAATCTGTTGTATTCCTCTGTGTATTAACTGGTGCTGTCAAATTGACTTTTATGTGCTCAGACATTGGAGCAAAGCATTTCATATTCTTTCTGTTTATTTTAAGATTTGGCACAGAATTCAAATAAGCTGATAAAAATAATTATTACCAAGTTTAACTGCTTACCTATGTGAATCAGAATTGTCTTAACACTGTGCAACCAAAGTAAAAATAATAAAATAATTGGAGGGTTAAGTGGGTATATTATTATCATTTCTAATTTTGTGTTTATCAGAAAAACTTCACTATTCCCATTAACTGATTTCATAATGAATAAATGTTATAAGTTATAAAAAAAAAAACCTTTATACTAAAAATGATGCACTTGTTATTTCTTTTTTATATATTGAAGGCTCATGCAAGTTTTTATTTGGACATTGAAAAGAGGTTACCCTGAAAACATTTAACTAATACAACTAGACTAGAGCTGCTTCCTTAGATCAAGGCTTTTTTAGAGCAAGGCTTGAATCATTTAGCATGAGAAAGATAATTATGTATATATTTTTTAAATGTTGCCCTGATAATTAAGACAAGGCAAATAGCTACCAAGTGGAGTTCTTCATTCTCCTTTATTCTCCCCCACCATCCTCATTAAGTCCCTGTGACCTAATACACAGTCCGTTGTACCTCCTAACAGTCCTCTGAGTTTGCCATGCAGGTAGCATTAGTCTTGTTTTTATAAATGAAGAAGCTGAATGAGACTCTGAGAGTATAAATAATTCCCAAGATCATACTACTGAGTGAGTAACAGAGTTGAGACTAAAATCACAAGCCTTAAGACTACTGGTCCAGAGCTTTTCCCCATGTTTAGACCCAAATAAGGTAGCTGGGATTTTGGAGTGGTACTTTGGGAGTTCAGAGGTCAAACTTGTCATCTCCACAGCTGATGGAGATGCAGGCTCATCAAGCATGTCTTACTGCTTGGTTGTTCTCCTACATGCTGTCTAGGCTCACTAACGATACATGAGCAGCTTAAACCCTTGTTTTTAGTATATTTTTTGGACTTTCTCCCATTTTCTGCAGGAGTCATTTGACATAACACTTTGCTAAAAAAATTTAAAAGCCACATATTGGTCTAAGGCTCAGTCCTGGTTATAATTTCCTGGAGTTCATAAGGGCAAGGGCAATATTGGGTATTTATGTCCACAGCACTTGGAGGCATCAAAATCATATCCGTTAATAAATGCATGATAGAGTCAGGCACCACTCTATGTTCTTTTGCCTTAGATCTTTCTTTTAGCTACCACTACTCATGGGCCACTTACGCAGGAATGTTGCAGTAAGTTTCCAAGTGACTTTTTGAAATTTTGATCCTACCTCCTTCAGATATTTTCTTCAAGTCACTGTCAGTGAAATCTCAAAACCTCCAACAAGGTTCCTCTAATGCCTCTCAAAACAAGACAAGAGTCTCTTCCTAGGATTCAAGTATCTCCATATTGCAGTCATGTCTTATGAATATCTGTATCGCATCTTCTCTGTTCCAGACTTGTCATCCTCTCCACAGTCCTTCACATAGAGGGCGCGTACACAGCAGCTGCTCTGTGTCTCTGTCATTGTCTGTCTGTCTGCCAGCCAGGGTTCACTTCTCTCCCTAGATCCAAATCCTACTTGTGATTTCAGACCTAAGCCAACCTTCATTTTCCATGAACCCTTCTCTGGTTCTTTAGTCCTTTAGAACATTCATAGCACAAATTTTGTACTTGATGACATTTATATTATTGTATCAGTAATTCTGATCTCAATGGGGACTGTAGGCATCCATGTAAATTGTACCCACCTTTCCTTACCTCCTTCACTGTAGATGCCCACTAAATTAGAGTAAATGCCTAGTACAATAATTCATAGACTTATTAAATTGAAATCATCCTAAAACTCAGATACAAAAAAAAATTATATTTCTGAGACATGCCCTACCCATGGTCCATGTTTATCTCAGAGTAATTTTCCACTGTATTATTAATGAAAATGAAACCTAAATAACTTTATAATTTGTTTTGTCTCCTTGAACATTGCCATTGTTATTGATATTTATTAATAAAATCTGCCATTGAAGCATATATAAATGCCCAAGAATGAATTACAGCAAATATTTAACAACTGACTGCCTTCTAATTGATTAAACAAAATGAACGATTCACTAGCTAGTCAAACTCCTTCCACCTAGTAAGATCTCTATCGATTTCATTTAGTGTTATCTAGAAGATTTGGGAAAGTTTAATGGCATTTCAAGAGATTTCAATGAGTGGGACATAATTCTACATTTCACATATACTGACTAGAAATAAAAACCAAATACAAAAAAATTTCTCTTGAGTAAAATTCTCTCTGTGATTCTTTAAACCTTGTGTGTTTTTTAAAAACTGTAATATAGCTCTGGCCAGTTGGCTCAGTGGTGGAGCATCAGCTTGGCATGCAGAAGTCCTGGGTTCGATTCCTGGCCAGGGCACATAGGAGAAGTGCCCATCTGCTTCTCCACCCCTCCCCCTCTCCTTCCTCTCTGTCTCTCTCTTCCCCTCCCGCAGCCAAGGCTCCATTGGAGCAAAGTTGGCCCGGGCGCTAGAGATGGCTCCATGGCCTCTGCCTCAGGTGCTGGAATGGCTCTGGTTGCAACAGAGCAACACCCCAGATGGGCAGAGCATCACTCCCTGGTGGGCAAGCCAGGTGGATCCTGGTTGGGCACATGCGGAGAGTCTGAATGTCTGCCTCCCTGTTTCCAACTTCAGAAAAATACCAAAAAAAAAAGAAGAAAAAAAAAGAAAAAAAAAACTGTAATATGAATGAAAAAAATTTTATTTGGATTTAAGAAGTGAGAAGAGAGTTGTAGGTTGTTAATATCAGAGAACATTTTGCTCCTATTTCTGAGGATGAATATGTATTTTTGTCTTAGAGCTGGTCGACAAGTCAAGTTCCTTCAAAATAGGCCCAGGCTAACCTGGTCTGGCTGCAGCCCATGTAGAAGAGAAATGGATGAAGAAGAGGGGTCCATCCCTGGCCTAAAATTTTATCCATTCTTATGTGTAAATATTCATTCTTTACCTGAAGTTGATGTCACAATGTTAAAGTTGATTTAAAAAATAAGAACTTGGTTGCCTGAGCAGAGATGATCTGTTATAGTCTGATTTTTTTGTTTGTTTGTTTTTTTGTATTTTTCTGAAGTTGGAAACGGGGAGGCAGTCGCATGTGCCCAACTGGGATCCACCCGGCATGCCCAACAGGGGGCGATGCTCTGCCCATCTGGGGCGTTGCTCTGTTGCAACCAGAGCCATTCTAGCTCCTGAGGCAGACGCCATAGAGCCATCTCCAGCGCCCGGGCCAACTTTGCTCCAACGAAGCCTTGGCTGCGGGAGGGGAAGAGAGAGACAGAGAGGAAGGAGAGGGGGAAGGATGGAGAAGCAGATGGATGCTTCTCCTGTGTGCCCTGGTCAGGAATCGAACCCGGGATTCCTGCACGCCAGGCCAATGCTCTACCACTGAGCCAACCAGCCAGGGCTATAGTCTGTTCTTTGAACCAGGAGATAATCCAAGATTTATTTCATTTCCTGGCTGACCTAATTTGTGAGTGGCAAATGAACTAGATAATTTAAGCATATTAAAAACAATCAGCATATCTCCTGAAATTAGTCAGACTTAGCTCGTTGTTTTTTGTTGTTGTTGTTGTTCTCTTTGTTAGTAACTTGAAGATTATTTTCCCTCTGTATTCTAGACTACCCCATTTCTATGGCATTTAATCTACTGGATAAGAGTAAATGACTTAAACTGTAATCAAAAGCACAGAAAAGACGTTAAGACTGTAAACAACATAGAATTATGCCCTAAGGTAGGAATTGTCAAAGCAAATTGGGACAGAACTCCAGTAAGAGTTAAATGTTTTTCTTGAATTCCTAATTGGAAATTGTTCCCGTTTGTATTGCTGCTGTTCATTAGTCTTTTAAACCTTGAAACGTAGATTCTTTTAAGACTGCTCCACTCTTGGGGCATGAAAGAAAATGTTGAGTGAACACTCTGCTGTTTAGGAAAAAGGCACTGAACTGAGTTTGAAAAGCTTGGTTCTAGTCTCAGCACATCCCTGTGTGAATTGAGACAAGCATCTTCACCTTTCTGGTCTATCATCTTAAACAGAAGAGATTGACTAGAGCAGAATTCCAATTGTACATAGTGGGCATGGTGGGTAAGAGAATGTTTACACTCTCTTTTCCACTCCTTGGAATGTTCTCCACACCTAACTCCACCAACCTCCTGATCATCACTTAGTTCTCTGCTATAATGTATTCCCTTAAAAGTTCATCAAGTCAGCCTGATCAGACCACGTTGCGGTGGATAAAGCATCAATCTGGGATGCTGAGGACCTAGGATCAAAATCCCGAAGTTGCTGTCTTGAGCATGGGACCATAGACATGACCCCATGGTCTCTGGATTGAGCCCAAGGTCGCTGTCTTGAGCCCAAGGTCACTGGCTTGAACCCAAGATTGCTGGCTTGAGCAAGGGGGCACTGGCTTGATTAAAATACCCAGGTCAGGGTATATATGAGAAAGCAATCAATGAACAAGTAAGGTGCCACAACTATGAGTTCATGTTTCTCATCTCTCTTCCTGTTTGTCCCTGTCTGTCTCACACTCTCTTTCTCAAAACAAAACAAAAAGTCCATGGAGACAGTTCTAATATTTCCTTTCCCACCTACTTTCTAACGCTTACCTTGCTTCACTTTTCTTCTTAACATTTATTGCTGCTGAAAAAAAAAATATATATATATATATATATATACATACACACATTTTTGCTAGCTGCCTCCTTCCCTAGAATGTAAGCACTATGAGAGCAGGGATCTTGTCTGCTTTATATATGCTTTAAAAAGTACCTGGTGTGTAGTAAGCACTTAATAAATATTTATTAAATGAATGAATGAATCATTGACTCCCTGCCTGGCAAAGGCAATAATACACTAGACACGAGTACAGCTGGCCCCTCTAGGAGCAACCA